>NW_005187419.1:1291673-1296851 GCF_000239375.1 Pundamilia nyererei
TTATGAGCGTTTTAAGGCACATCAAATAACATTAAGTGTTTGATTTTAACAGCTTATCATATAAAAGTTTTGTTTTGTATAAAACAGATAAGATAAGGCAGGAAATGAGTGCAAGTGTTATCTGCACTACTGTAATACAGATGTCTGTTGTCTACTTAGGATTGAGGTCCTAAAGCAACTTGAATTGATTTAATAATAATTCTCTCCATTCTCTGGACAGTAACTAAGAAATGACAGTGAAAAGGCAGATGATATCTGAAGGCAGATGATAAAATGCTATTTCATTCTCCAGAGGTCTAATTATTTTTTCTTTTGTTTTCTAGAAATGAGGCCCCAGTGGTTCGAACGTGACAAAATTCCTTTCAGTCAGATGTGGGCCGATGATATACTGTGGTTCCCTCTGATGCTGCAGAAGAAGAAATTTGTTGGATACTTCAAGTTTCAGGGTCACGATGTGATTCTCAGCCACACGCTGGAAGAAGTGGAGGAGCTCTGAAGGGAAATAATCGAGCTGTTACTGGTGGCATTTACATCAGGGACCAATATAAAACCTGTGAGAAATACCAGGAATAATCCAACGGTTGTTTTGTGTCATTATGCGGAGGAAACGAAGATATCCTGTGGAGGGTTTACATGTTACGCAGCTGTAACACAATTAGAAACCTTTTTATTTCTTTACAGGGATTTTTCCCCATGAAAATCAAAGCAGCACTACACTGAAAGAAAACATCCATACTCTCATTTTATTTTTAGAGTATCTGATTCAACACAATTCAGGAAGCACCTCTTTAGTGGAATATTTACAGTATATACAGTTCTGAATTCATTAGGTTTCATATTCTGTGCAGCACGTTTCCAAAATTAAGGCGATTACTAAAATAATTGTTTCATACTGTGTGGGAGTTTCTTCATAAAATACATGTTTAAACCAGTTCATTTGCAATTTGGAACATAGCTTCTTTAACATGAACCCCAAATTGCACCTTTGTTACATATATTTGAGTAAAGTATATTCTCTGTTATATGACAGTATGTGTGTACAAAAAACCAAAAATGTACATAATTTTAGAAAAGTACAAAGTCAGACAGCGAATGAGAAGAAAATCCAGCAAAATTCAGACATTTTTGTCCGGATAATAATACATCTGTTGGCTGATGTGCGCAAAAATCTTCTTAAAAAAAAATTAAAAGTGATGATTGTTAAATTGGGGTGATGCAGGAGTCCTGCTTTTATGTACAGCAAAGGAGTGTATTTAGGCAGCTTTGTCTTTGGTAGTAAATCAATAGCTTATAGTGTTATTATTGACATTATGTCACTAGTGCCAGACATTATCCTTTCATAGATCTCACCTCTGCCCTTCATATTATCCTACAGTTTAAGGTCAGATGTTTGAAATAGCTTATAAAATAAAAACTGGGACGCTTGCAAATACTTCAGGCAGCGAAAACTCTTGTTGTAAAAAAAACAAAAAGCAGGAAAAGTATGCCAATACACATCCCTACGAACTAACATTTAGAAAATAAAATAATATACTGGTTCAATGTTATTAAGCAAGAACATTAAGGTTTTTAATAGTCCCACCCTTTAATAAAGTCAGCCTTTCTGTCCTTTACTACTTATTTCATCTTAGTGTGGAAAATTTAAATATCACATACAGGTGCTTTAACTAAAGCAGAAATTAATGCACCAGCCTTGTATCTGTTGTAAAATAACACTTCATAGGATTTTCCTGACATGTTCAAATAATTATAAAAAGTTAATGGTGAACTGGACTTTATGCAGAAGCAGATCAAAGTGTTTTACGAGCCAGCTGTTCCATGCAGGTGATATGGCCAATGATCAGACAAAACAAAACTGAATGAAAAAGCTGTGCTCCCCCCCCTTTAGCATTATTTTGTAGTTTGTAATCCTCAGTGGCTGTGTTTTTCCTTTTTCATCTCATGTACATTTAGGTTTCAGATGGAGTGTTTCAGTCCATTGTTACCGCTGAAGAGACACCCAAGCTTTGGCTGCAATTCACTCCACACCTCCCCCATCTAAAAAGAAAGGGAAAACAATAGTGTATTTTACTGCACAGAATATATTGCTCAATAGTTTCCAGCTTTAAAAAAAAAAAAGAAGCATTCAAGTACTTGAACCACAATAACTGAAAACCAGCGATCAGAAGGAAGTACATAACCATTACTGCTTTGCTTGGTTTCTAATCCCAGATGAAAAAGTTCGGTCTGTTCAGCTGTACCATCCATCAGTTTCAGTAGCCAATTTAAAACTTATTTGACCTTCCTGGAGTGGTGTCGCCATAAAGGCGGATCTGTAGAAAAGTTATTTTCAAAAAACTGTCTCACCTCTCGGTGTCCTTGGACCTGGGAGTTAACAAAAGATCCGAGAATGTGCGAGGTAATCGGAAGGTAAGTGAAGATAAGCTGTGTTTCTTGATGAAGGCAGAATAGGGAGAAGTAGTTACGCAGCTCCATGGTCTGGATGGCATTTTCTTGCTGTTATTAGAATAAACATACAGTAAGATGTCTTTACTGTTTATTAAAGGATGGGAATGATTAGAAATAAAACACTTTATATGGAGTAAGCATTGTCTATTTTCATATGTACAAGTGTTGGTACTAAATAAGGAAAAAAAATAAAACATGATGAAGCTCTACTCTCATTGCCAAAACAAGAAGCACACAAATTATTCAATTACATTTAAAAGATTCTATAGGATTTAAAATTTTCCATTTTGTGTTGTCACGTCAACACTGCAATTACCTTTCATCATTCATTTATGACTGTTGTACATAATAATACATATCTCACATATCAGTCAACTAATAATCTCTGTTTTTAGAGAGCATTATATGCATTGACGGGACACTTTATGTATATTTTGCCTGCATAACCATCTCCAGGGTTTACAGAGAATGGCTTGAAAATGCTTTGTTAATGACAGAGGTCAGAGTGGAATGGCCAGGCTGCTTCGATCTGATAGGAAAGTAACAGAAAAATAAATAAAAAGTAGCAAAAGAGCGTCTCTGAATGCACAACACATCTAACCTTGAAGCAGAAGGGCTACAACAGTCAAAGACCACACTAGATACCATTTCTGTCAGCTAAGAACAAGAAGCCGAGTCTACAAATTCACACAGATTCACCAAAACTGGACAACTGGAAACTGATGAGTCTTGATGTCTGCTGTGAGATTCAGATTGTAAGGTCAGAATTTGGTGTAAACATCATGAAGGCATGGATCCACCCCGTTTCGTTCAGGCTGGTGATAGTGATGTAGAAACACGGGGATATTTTCTTTGCATACTTCAGGTGCTTTAGTACCAGTTAAGTGTTTAAACAGTCTATTGAGGAGTATGCCTGTCCCTTTATGACCACATTGTCCCCATCTTCTGATGGCCATTTTCAGCAGGTTAACATGACTATGTGTTCACTGTACTCGAATGGCCTTCATAGTCAATACAGCTCAATCTAATAGAGCACCATTGGGATGTAGTGGAACAGGATAATGTGCAGCTGATAAATTTCTCTCATCCCCAACATTTATTTTTTATTTTTTTAATGGCTCACAAGGCTATAGCTCCATTCATATGCAAACCCACACAATTATACAGTCAGTGTGTGTGTTTTCAGGGCACATGTTACTTTTATATGAACTTCAGTCACTGTAGAATTTTACTTTTAAAGCAATAAAGAAGTTCACACTCTAAAGGCTCACAAAAAGAGAAGATGAAATGATCACCTGAACAATTCGCGATTCCAGCTGCTCCACAGATGCCTGCTCTTTGTGCTGCACAGTGGCACTCATCATCTGCCTCTTCATCACACTGTACTTGTGCAATGCTTTCTGGTGCTCATGGAGGACGCCCTTCTCATGCCGCTCACAGAGATCCTTGAGAAACAAAGTACTTCTTTATTTGACTCCAAATTGTAGGGAAACACGCTGTGCTGCACATAGCAACCAGGGGTAATGGAAGAACTTTATGCATGTTGTTTTTTTGGTTAATAGATTTGATAGACGCTGTGGAAAATGATTTCTTGTTAACCCACCAGCTGCTTTGCAAAATCAAAAAAATTCCACCCACGAATAAAAACAGCAATTTCAATGGAGTGAGGTTAAAACAGTCCATTACATAATATTCTGACTTTGGTTACTAAATGCACTTCAATTTAAATTTACAAATATTTATTGTGCTTCTATCAGAAAACAGCAGGCAGAACAAAAGTAACTGCCACACAAAAGGTTGAGGATCCCCTGGAGGTGGAGTGAAAGGCGAGAACCAAAAGTGAAACTCACTCACCCTGTACGACTGCAGCAAATCCAGGAAAAGATTCAATTTTTCCACAACATCATCTTCTTCTCGCCGGCCCTGAGGACATTAACAAAACAACATTTATTACCCAGTGCCAGTTTTGGACAAACACAGCAGAGCAGGTGGTGAAGATGAAAGACTGAGGGCTGTACCTGCTGAGCAGCTTTGTCAGACAGCACAGCAAACTCCACAGAAAGGCTCTTCAGCGACTGGCGCAGGGTCCCCCAGGTGCTTTGTGAAGAGGCCAAGGAGGGAAGAGGCGAGGCATCTGAGCCCAGTGTACTGCAGAAAATACAATATTACAGAGGGAGAAAGTAATATTGTGGTGTGCTAGCTGCCAAACTCATTTCAAGTTAACAACCAGGAACAGAATCACAGATAACACTGAGGATTTGAACCTTATTACCAAAAACTCCAATACCTGCGGATACTACAGAAAGATTAAGTTTATACCCGTAATAATAAAATACCTGAGCTCTTTGCCAAACATGAGGAGATCAGATGCATTGTCCTTAGAGCGCTCCACCATTTTCTCAGCTCTGTCCCGCAGCCTCTGGAAGCTGTTGTGGATATTTCTAATCATCTCTCTGCTTGTCGAAAACTGAGCCTGAATGTCAGCTGGGAGATATTCCTGTAACGCAAGCGAGGCAAAGCTCTTTTGTGCCGTCTGAATCCTTAAAAGCAGGCGATTCTTTATGAGAAAAGTACAACTGGAGTCATCAACCATGTGCAAACCTTTGCCTGAGTTGCGATTCTGTTAATCATGAACTCGTCACCCGTTTTCTTACAAGTGTCACGCAGCCTAGACTGAACATCCTGTGTGGGAAGAGGAGGGTGAGGAGGTCAGAGTTTGGGGGGGGGGGG
>NW_005187419.1:1296871-1338331 GCF_000239375.1 Pundamilia nyererei
ACGACACAGATTAGCTAAAACAGGATGCATTGCACTGTCAGTCATCATGACCATAATGCTTACTGTGCAACAGCCAGCACAAAAGAAACAGGGAGTAAGTTAAAGAAACGACATACAGAGCCACTGAAAGTGAGGAAGGTCTTGACCAGCTCATCCTCTGAGAAGAAAGGATGTCGAGCCACCAAGTTAAGAAATCTGCCGAGGCCACGTCTCCTCCCCTCAATGAACTCCCGCTCGGAGAGCGAGGTCAGGACTGTGGACAGACGCAGCAGAGAGCAAACACGATGAGCAGTTTGACCAGGAGTGTTAGCACTGACAGAGAGGGGTGTTCGGGGTATAAAAGGGGGCAAACTTTAGCTTAAACTTGAAGTCCATGTCAATTTACTCAAAAACCATAAATGGAGAACTCTTCCGATGTTATGCATCAAAAAGCACCAATGGTGGAAAGGTTGATTTGCATATGATGATACATTTTTAAAAAATATTCTACAGTTGATTAAGACGTAAGGGAGTCGGTGTCTAACCAAGCGTGTTTGTGAGGATTCATCAGTGCATAAGAATCTACATAAAGAGGAAACAGCTGGATTTTTACACATCACTAGTTTCTTTATTCTTATTATTTATTCTTTACCCGCCAAACTGCTTGGCTACGTGTTTGTCAACCATTCTGTCGAGAGTATACACCCAAATAATCTCCAAACAAATCTGAAGTAACAGACATGTTCAGCTAAAAAAAATAAACTGTAAAATGATTCGATGCAGAAACAAAGACCCTGACCTACCTCCTTTTAACATCCTTTTAGGTGGCAAAGCTGGCACGACTCTGTAGGCAAATCTCTGAAGCAAAACCTCGTGGAAGACATCAAAGTCGCTATAACGCCGGTAAACTGATATCTTATAACGCTGAATAAAACAAAAAGACAAGAAAATTTAAGAGAAAGAGTAATAGTGTAGTAGTTCACATAGTGTTCTAGACCATTGTAACACACATATTTAATGTATCAGGTTTTACCTGGCTGGTGACCTGGTACTCCACATGTTTGAGGAACAGGCCTTTCTTCTCAGGAATGAGCTCCACCTGGACCGTGTCTTTCCCCAGAAGCCCGTCCAGCGTCTGCGACAATGTCAGCACGTCGTCCTGAGCCGGCTGCATCCTCAGCGTGCTCAGGTCCCTCGGCTCCCCGAGCTGAGGTTTCGGTAACTCTGACAACCACACAGCAACAACCAAGATCCAATATTTGTTTTCCGTGATCGAATCAATGAATCTAGAGAGAAGTGAATTTCCCAACTGCGAGGAATGCCGATGTTAAAACCAAGACTACGTGTTTCCCTCTGTTTGTCTCCTGCTAGCCCAGTATTGTGTGTAGCATTCATGTGATCTGCTTTTCATTTCTTCTAGGACATTCCAGGAAGAACGTGAATTGAATGTAATGTACTCCCACAAATGCATAAGATTCATTCTGGAGCTGACAAGGAAGTGGCATGCAGCAAGCTGCCATACTGGCCACACCTGAAATAACAGAGAGAGCCTTAAATAATCACAGAAGGTCGGGGATGGATCTAACTCAAGCCAGCATAATGGCTACCTCAATGAAAACCATAAAAACCTCTCCCCCTGTCATCTTCCCTCTGTGGGGCTAGTGAAAGAATGCAACACTTAAATATAGCAAAGTCTTCCCTACCAAAATAAAATAAAACTAAATGAAGCCACGTGAGGAAAGTGAAATGAATATTTTATGCAGTTGGTACTTTTCAGTTTAGAGCTGTCATGGTTTTAACCTTCTATTTAAAAGTGAAACCTTACATCTACATGGTCAATAAAAAGAGTGACATTTGTATCTTTGCAAATGATTTATCCTGACAGCAGAGGAAATGCTGGCGTTGCCGTTTTATTTTCCAAACTACTCATTAAGTAAAACATTTACTACACTGCTGTCACTGTCCCCTACCTAGTATGCAGTTCTCCAAGAGTTTGGGACTCGGTTGCTTGCCCTGCTGAGCGAGAGCAATCAAAGCGAGTGCTTTATAGAGTGATAATTTGCTCAGGAATCCATCGGAGGAGTCAAGATGCTCAGCAATCTGAAGAGAACAAAGACAATATGGCCTCAGGGTCACAATTTCACAGTCTGACAACCAAATTCAAATGTGGTTTGCATTCCTTTTGCGAAAAGTGCGCAGTATACACAAAGGCAATGATATGCAATGAGGTCAGGGAACGGGAAACCTGCAGACATTGTAACTTCAGAGGAATTTCATATTGTGGATGTGTTGTACATCTCAGCATTAATGCAAACAAAAACCACGGGGATACACCGCTATGTATTCAATGCCTACAAGCCAACAATACTTCCTGCTGATAAGATATTCATCCCACTATCATTTGTCTCAACCACTCCTCCAACTCAGGGTGACAGGGGCACTGGAGCCTATCTCACAGTGGCGACCTGATAAAATATTATGTCTTTATCTACTCTGTCTGCATTTGCTAACACTAACTCACAAGGCATCCCTTATCAAAATTAAAGTGAACAGTTGAGCAAAAATGTGGCATAGCAGCCCATTTAATTTATTAAATTGTCTCTTTGACTAAAGGCTTCAATTCACCAGTCTGTAATCCTTTTCTATGCCAGCCTCATGTCACTATAAAACTGTGAGTGCATGTGTCACATGTAATATGCAAAAATAGGGATGAGTCAATGGGACATTCCTCTATTATTTCGGTTCAGTGTGGGCTGTATAGTCCATTACAGTAGGCTGCTTTGGGCCAGTGCCAGTTAATAAGTAAAAGTTACAGTTTTAAATAACACTGCAGTCTCTACCTGTCGCAGCATGAATGCTTTAAATGTGGACCCCGCACCTGGTTTAAGACCACCTTGGAGAGATCGGTCCTTTGGAGCAGCCGCTGAAAAACCTCAACCTGCACTCTCTCATCTGTCCTACAGCGGATGGCCTCATGCACTTCCCTGTAATAGGCAGGAACTGAGCCTAAAAGAGGAACAACACCTACATAGCATCACAACTGCTCAAATATGAGAAATATGCCATCATTATAATGAAGTGGTAACCAGTGCAGGGGTCACGAGAAACTAATTTTATGAAACTACAGGATTTATTTCCTATCTCGTGGTTTTATATTACCCCTCATAGAAATTACAGGCTACTGTGTTGCCTTGAATCTTTTAAGGCATCCAAAAAACAGACAAACAAACAAACAAACAAGAAAGAAAGAAAAAACATCGGGAATTATTATATTAACAACTTCAGTTTTAGAGCAGTGCGGACTAGATAAGATTAATACAGCTCAGATAAGATCACTACGGGGTTTTTAGGTATTTCAGTGGACAAGGGAAAGTTTTCCAAATGGAAGTAAAACAGCTCCCAAACTAAGTAGCACTGTTCACCGCTTACATAACCTTTACCGGGAAAAATCACCAAGACTGTAGCTTTACTGGTATCAAGAAAGCATCAACTGGTGAGATAAAACGCGCACATGACGGCTTTTCAAAAGAAGATTGATTCCGATCGTAATGTTGCCTACTCAGAAATTCTCATAGCGATTTTAGTTCGCAGGAATATTCACACTTTAAACTTTTCCGACATCGCAACGTCGAGAAAAATAAATAAATCCAATGTGGAAATCATTTGGCGATACTGTCATAAAAAGGACTTTTAAGAAGTTTTGGCACTCTACCTTCACTGATCTCTCCTGCCATGGTTCAGTCTGTCATGTGAGCACGGGAGCACCTCCATGTGATTTCCTGAAGAAAAGAAAAAAAACATGCAATTTATTTCTTAAAGTTGTAGCGATCGCTGGCGCAAGTCCGAGCCCAGAGATGAATAATCCACATGAATTAAGTGCAGTAATTTACTTACAGCCACAGTTAATCACCAATTGTGCCTTTAAACTGCATTAATCCGAACCAAGAAACGGATTTGGGGTGTGAAGAAGCGATTTATGAAACTCCCAACTCTGTGAGACAGAGGTTTATCAGACTTATCAAACTTGCAATGGGGGGGAAATGTCTCAAAGGGGGATATTTATTTCATGGTTTCACTTGGGAGGTTTAATTTTAGTTTATTCTCTGTTCCTCATTCTTTAAACTTGTCTGCATGAGCAATGGTGCCTTCACGTGCTCCTTCTATATTTTAGCTTGAGGGATAACAAGATCCACAGGCAGAGAGTTTAATTGACGTGATCGTTGTTGCTGTACACATAACCGCACTGTTTTTAGCTGCATTATCTTTACGTGTTGTTGTTGTTTTGTCGTAGATATCAACAATAAAGCAGAAAGAGAATAGAAACATGAAACAAAATAAACAGAAAACACTCTCAGATTATCAATACACATTATTTTCAGGAATAATGTGCAAAAGGCTTGAGCCACACTTATTTCATTATATTTTGTTAGAAATATGAAATACAAATTGTAACCGTGCTTGCCGAATACTATAAGCTTGAAAGTCAGTGTTTTTGGCACGACTACCTTCATTATTTAATACAGCCTGAAGTCTCTTATGGTTAGACTTTACTGTAATTTTTTATTGTAAAAGCATTTTTCAAGAATACTTCTCCAGGCTTCTTAAAGGATATTCAAAGCTCTTCTCTGGATGTTGGCTGCCTGTTGTTTCTTTCTTTGTCAGTAATGTTGGATCCAAGCTCTGGGGAGGCTAATCCATGACTAATAGTGTCCCACTGTGGGTTTGGGAGTCTTTTTTCTGTCCAAGTATGCTTTTACTCCCCTGGCATCATGTTTGGGTTCATCGGCATCATGACAATTGAAGCTGTTATCAGTCAGATGATTTTTAGATAGCACCACATGCAATCTGGTGGGTGTTAGAGGTTGTTCTGATTTCATAATTCCATCAAGGTGCTGGTGTAATTTTGTGTAATTTGGCATTTTCCCTCTGTTCTCCTTCCTTAATATTTTTTAGATAAGTTTATTGCATTACTTTTACAAGACTTTTAATTTTTCTTCCCGCTGTTCAAAAAAAATAATTAACTATCTTAAACCCCTTAGCGGAGACAATTTTCTTAGCTATGACTCAATAGACAGCTAGTCATACTTTTTCCGACATTACCTGAACCTCCCAATAGCCCTACGCTGCGGCTCCTCTGGGTGGCGCTGTTGGGTCATGTTTTATTTTTTAAAACATATCGACGGTGTTGGGCTACTTTTTGCGGGCCGGGGCTGGGTTGGCTGCCAGCTGGGTGAATGTCGTGAACAGTCGCCGAGTTGGGTTGGCTCCAGCCTCCCGCACGAACGATAACTGGTTGGAGATCTCGCTCGGTAGTTTGAGTCGTTGCGGTGGGATAAGACTGCGAGAGATGAAATGAGGAACTATCAAATGAGCAAGGCAGGATGCAATAAACCGCAGAGGAGAATGCCAAGTGAAACAAAAGAGACTGGTTCTTCTGATTCCTCCTCGACTCTCAGCGGACGCAACTAACTAGCAGCTAAACCGGCTAACGTTAGCAGACTTAACGCTGGCTAACCTACTTTACGGGTATAAGTAGCTCTTAAAAATCGACGATTTTATGTGATTTTAAATGGACTTCTGTGCTTGAGAGATTACAGCTAACATTAGAGCAAAGTTCCAACTGTCACACAACGCCAGAGATAGTTAAGTTGACAGAAAGTAACTAGCATGACTGAGGTTTACATCGAGTAGTTAAGGTTAGCTGAGTGCTAGCTGCATCAGTGTTTGTGAAGTTAGCGAGCTGTTGTTTTGTCCGGGCTCGTATTAATATGTAATGAAAGCATTTAGGATTTTATACGTAGGTAAAAAATAAATGAATGCAATGTTTATGATTGTCAGAGTGAAGAAAACACTTAAACATTACTGCATGTGTTTTTGTCATCCACCCCGGCTACAGATTGACTGTATGAGGTGGATTCCCCTCCGTGTTTACACTTTGAAGCATCCCCTCTCTCCAGCCCGTTGTCCGTGGATCTCATTGACATTTGCTCCCCATGGCAGCGGTGGTTAGCTACACTCCACCATGGTGGGTGAACCTGCTGCACAGACTTCCACATTTCAACTTAAGGTTCGAGCAAACGAGCAGTGACTTCAGACCAGAAGACTGGACGTATCAACAGGTAAAATAATACCCTACAAGTTCCTAGACTCACACTTGGGGATGTGATATTATCAAGTGCTTGTTTCGGTATCAGTTTGATAAAATCCCAAACCTCCATTTCGCAATTGTAGCATGTTTGGGCATGCTGGGCTACAGTCTGTTTTTTTTTTCTTTCCTGTAAGGTTGTCATTTAATATTATTAGTTGTATTGGTGGCAGCTGATCGTTCTCTCCACCTTTTGATCCCTGACACCATCTGTGTGTGTAGCTTTCCAGACACTAACCAGCTGGCAATGTATAGTGTAATCCAGGCCACATAAGCTGACCTAAGCAACCACTTCCTTATGTCTTATTTTCCCTGTAATCTTATCATGGTCAGTATTTGTTACACCACATGGGGGGCATTAAGACTCTGGAGTACCCAAAGGAAAAATATATTTATTCCTCAGACTCAGACTCACATCGGGGAGGTTAAACTGAGAGCAGGGGTTAAGGAGGATTCTGCACAGTCTAATGAGTAGTTTAGACTCTGGGGGGAAGGGAAAGCAGGGCGTTTGTTCATGTGATTAATATTAAATAGAATCTTCTAAATTTAGGTCACATAAAGTGAGAGTTTTGGAGAGTCTCTGCAACTTGTTATGTTCATTATAGGTACCCAGCTCTAGGTGGTTATTCCCTTCTTCAGACCCATTAGTTCTATTGTCCTTTAATCAATAAATACCTTTGAATTGCCATGAACAATGCATTGCTTTCTTTTTGAATTTATGTTCAACAAAGATGGTGTTTATCATCTGTGAAAGCCATGTTGTTAGATCCAGGTAACACTTTGCAGTCCTTAATTGTGTGGAAACTGGTACAGCTAGTCTGATAAGTAATTGTTTTTATTTAGGTTTTAATAAAGAGAGATCTGCAAAAAGGTTTGATAATAATTATAATTATGACGACAGACTTAAATTCCTCTTTTTATCTATGTTCTTTATGCTGTTGGTGTTAGAAAGTGCGTCATTACCAAATCCTGAGTACTTTTGTGGTTTTTAATAAAGCTCTGGGTCAGTGATTACTAAGAGCAGGCAGACTAATGTAGAGGAGCATTTTGAAAACAAGTGTAAAAATCTACAGACGTGAGTTAACTTTAAGAGATGCATCAAGATCTAACCCCGTTTCCCTTTTACCAAGGAAGAAGATTCAGAAAATCGAGAAGTGAATCACGATTCCTCTGAAACGAGGAAGGCGTGTTCCAGACATGCGTCTGCAATTCACGGTCATGGTCCAGATCTTATACAGTTAAAAGGATGTTTACACTTTCACTTCTGATTATTTCCCTGTTCGAACTAACATGTTACCTGCTATCAAATTCCTTTAGTTAAACATTGATTTTAATGGTGCGATTAGATTTTAGTTTGGAGCAAGTGAGCATTTTAAGGAGTATAAAGTTCACAGCTTTTCACAGCAGCTATCCTGGTAGGAGTTGATGGATATAACAAAAGAATAACAGCTCTCAAAAACCATATTTCACTTCATGCCACAACTTGAGAAAAAAAGAATTCCTTTGGTCCCAGTTTGCGAAATGTTACACCCCTACTGGATAACAGCTGTTCAGGAAGTTCAGTGTGAACAATATCTCTTTAAAAGCAACAGATCCCTGTTGCTTTTAACAAGACTATTAAAAGGGTAATCCAGCTGTTATCTGCTATATGTTCCTTTTCTCAGTTTTCTCATGACAAGTGCTGCACATAAAAGGTGTTATCATTGGGACAGCTTACAAACCATAATTATTGACTGACTTTAATTACAGCCTGCTAATTATTGCCAGTGCAATGCTCCCTCTCAAGCTTCAGGGACATTCTTGACTCATCCAGATGGCTGAGACATTAATGGGGCTCAGGCTGCATCTAGGTGATTCAACTTTTGAGTATGTCATTCTTACATCTTGCCCAGATGGTAAAGATGTGATGCACCAAAATTAATCCTCATTATGATCAGTCTTTCCTCCTGGTTGAAGTATGCAGAGCAGCATGGATGAGGCATGGCATTATTTGTGTATGTCACTGGGAACACGGGGAGTAGTCAAATGCTGGCTGTGTTCACTCGCTGCTTTGCACAGGTCACTAGGGCGTGTCATTCACTGCGATGCTTTGTTGGGGAAACTGAACGAGTAGAACAACACTGGGTTTTTCACAAAAACAAAAGTGGATGGAAATCTGCCCCAGCAATGAATCCTCAGGAGCATGCAGTGAACACATAGGCCCTCTGTCTGACCTACATACGAAGAGCTACAGTTAGTGGAGAGAGGTTTGACTATCACATTGTACATCATTATACATTCTTGTGGTTTTTGCTGCTCTTTGCAGTTGTTTCTCAGATCAAGTTCTCAGTTAAGTCTTTCAGTTTGCAAATCAGTCAACAGACTATTTTGTCTTCATGTTTCTGTTTAACATTGAAGCACACACCACTGTTTAGACTGGGTGTAAAATAGCACTCAGATAAGATAGCAACATACTTGAAGTTGTGTGCATTTCCATTGTGGGACACTTTAAAAGCATTTTATCCCAGTTGTTGTTGTTGTTGTTGAGGAGAAACCAGTAACAGCTATGACGTTTTCCATAACTCCATTCTTCTTTTTACCAGTCAATCCTGTTACTGGGAGGTGTGGCGCTTGCCTGTCTGGCTCTGGACCTCCTCTTCCTGCTCTTCTATTCCATTTGGCTGTGCTGCCGGCGGAAAAAAAACGAGGAGCAGCCCAACGCCGACTGTTGCTGCACAGCTTGGTGTGTCATTATTGCAACGCTTGTCTGTAGGTGAGTATTAACATGGGACTGCAGTGGTGATAAACAGTGTTGGTGATAACATATTACTCTTGAACAATACAGACAGCCTAAACACTGGCAATGGTTCAGTCCATGATGTCAGATCCCCAAACACAGAAGTTGGCAAAGGATGCATCTATTGAAATGACTCCAAAAAAATCCAGAAATGTTTTGGTTTTTCTGATTATGTTAAAATGAAATGGATGTTTGATCATTTTGGTGTTTATGAATTTCCTTCTTTGTTTCTAAAGCTTGGAAAACATGGCAAGTGTGACTGTTTATTTAGCGCTTGTAACTCATGGCGCTACTCTTGTTCTTCTTGTTTTGTAATAGTGTTTTGTAAACCAATTTTGGTTGAACAAATTGTTATACGGAGTTATGAGGAGCCCAATGATAAAATGAAATAATTCAGTCAATGATAGCGTTTTCAGATAACACATGGTTTATGATTTGATTTTGTTTTAGAGTATGATTAACAGTATGAAGTGTTATAGAAGTTTGCTTGGAGCAAATCATAATGGAGGTACTGCACTCGGCATTAAGATGTCTTTTTGTTGTTTTGGGGTTTTTTTGGTACTGGTTGCTTTGCATTTGCATAGCCAGAGATAAAGCCTTTGAAGCATTGGTAAAGGGCAGTAAACCAATCTAAAGCCATTATTAGCTGAATATGCAAATAATGTGGTCAGCTGCTACAGATTCAGAGTGGGTTGAGCCGTGCTGAAACAAGCAGTCCTTTGTGACATAGTTCATAGGGATGAATTCAATAAATACCTAAATTTGTGCAGTTTTATAGTTTATTGGTTCACTGTGGTATTATCATATTAAGTTTGCAAAATTGGATGAAAGTGCTTACGATGTTGGAAAATAACCACATCGAAATAAAGCCCAGACTTTGTATCTGATGGTTATTAATTAGTGGAAATGTCAGGGTCTGTCTGCATAGGTAACTCTCTAATGTATTTACAACCTGATCTAATGTCAATCAGCAGTATCCTTTCCTCAAGTTGATAGTCCTATCAATTGCTTGTCACAGAGTTGATGAAAGTCTAATTACTGGCCTGCCTACTTTGCAGTACTAACAGCTGTTTCGCTTTTGTTGCTACAAGTCACCTAGTTTTCATTCAGTGGTTTCTGTATTGTTGCTAATGTCTTCCTGAACCATCTAAGGCAGTACATCACTCACACCCACACTGAAAGCCTCCACATACCATTGTAGACAGAATAATTTAAAAACCGTTGCATTCCTGTGTATGTTGGATTGTTGCCACCACAACTGTGCTGATGGGAATAAACAGTGTGACAGGAATTTGTGAAGAGGAGGATGTACAGTATATGAGCATTATGTACTTTTAGGTTTTACATTATTATTTTTTTAAGTGCATAGTGTAAGAATTGTACCATCTGGACACAGTTTTTGTCCTTGGAAACTGAATTTGTTTCCTGTTTTCCTCCTCCTGTTGATGGGCCGCAAGAGAGCCATCACATTTGATTCACAGTAGCACATAGAGCTTGGGGACCTGATGAGTACAAGAACTGCATTACAATCACCGTATCTGTGTGCGCGCTTTTACCCGCGCATAAATGCTGAGCAGGGGGAAAAAAAAGTTGGAGAGATCTGACATTTCTGTTTTGCTTTGCTTTTGTTCGTTGACAGTGGGTCCACGCTCAGCATCACAGTATCATTGCACAAGAAACTGCATCACTTAAAAATAAAGGGATTATCTTCTCACTTTTTTTTTCTTTTTATGAATAGTATAGAGTTTCCACAGGGTCACATCTCACCAGGGAGTTTAGTTTGTTTTGTACTGTGAAGCTGCTCCTATTTACCTTTATCACACTGCAGAGTGTGAGAGGAAGAGATTAGCAGCACTCCAGGAAAAGGGAAAACCTTCTGATCTACTGAGTGCTGTTGGCTGAACACTTTTAACCCACAATGGTTCATTCATAATCATTTCATCTGATACAATCTGTTTATAGGATGAATGTCATAGCATAAGTGCTTCCAAAATGTCCACATCTGCAATGCAGGAACTGATGTCAGAGCTAAATCTTTATTATTGTGCAGAATTGGAGTTGATATTTTATCACTGAAATATTAGAATATATCAAACAGTTTTATTGTAAATATAGTTAATTCTGTATGTTTTCAATGATATTAGGATTTTAATAAATGTGAAACTGTTTTTGCCATCGATGTGCTTTCGGAAACTGTTGCTCATGCATTAGAGAGAGCTGTTTTTCTGCAGCTTGAGGCCTGCCTGTGCTAATGGGAGCAGACCTCCTGCCTCAGTACAGCCTTTGTCAGTCATAGTGTGGGGCTTGGGGCATAGCTGGTCCATTCCTCTGTGTTTCCATGGTTCTGTATGGAGTCTTTCTGCAGAAGCTCAAAGGAGCCTGTTGACTGGGGTCTGAACCGACAGGGTTAATGTAGAGTTCACACGCCTCGCTCCCTGGCTAGCTGTCCCCCTGGCTTGCTCTCTTCTCTGTCTCCTCTCTGTGTCTTTTTTAGCTAATCCCTCCTCCTCACCACCCTGTGTCCCCTCCCTTCCTTTTGTCTCCCTTCAGCGCTGGTATTGCCGTCGGTTTCTATGGGAACGGCGAGACTTGTGATGGAGTGAATCGAATGACGTATTCTCTCCGCCATGCTAACCGCACGATCACTGGAGTGCAGAAGTTGGTAAGACACAGTGCACAAATTATACCAAGAGGTTTAATAATTAATCGCTTTGCTGCCACAAGCAACCCCAGTTTCATTAGAGCTGTGTAGTGAGCCCCGCTTTTCTTGTCTGAACTCTTATCATGGCCTTGTTTGGCCCTGTTTTGGCTCTAGGTCTATGACAGTACTTCCTCACTGAACCAGACAGTTGATGACAATCTGCAACAGCTTGAGGGGCAGTATGCACAGCATGCAGACTACCTGTCCATCATCCAAAAGCTGCAGGGCCAGCTGGATGAGCTGGTCAGACAGATGGTGGAGATTCCCTTCTGGGAAAACTCCAACATCTCCCTGGATGAGTTTGCTGGCAAGATTGAGCTTTTTGACTGGTACAGGTAAGACTGGGACAGTGGAGCCAAAGCACCACTTTTTGCAGTGGTATAACAGCAGGCTAATTATCTCATGCTACATCTATTTTATTAAAATGATGCAGAAAAAAATTGAACTGTTTTACTGGTGCTTATTACAGCATTTATATTTCATTGAAATTTAGTTAGTTTTTTCCTAGTTAGACAGTGCTGCTGTGTTGGATGTATTTCTGTATTAAAATGTCTTAAGTGATTCAAGTTAGCAGGATGCAATGGTAGGTGCAAGCAAGCAGGAATTTCTTTAAGTTATTCAGCGCATAATTAGGTAGCTGACGTGCTTAAAAATTGCAAGCCTGGACTACATTTCTCTGCTAGAAAATTAAAGCAGTGTTTAATTTTCTCATGCATAAAATATATCTTTGTTTATCACATGGTCAGAAAAGCCAGCTGAATGTACAGATTTCTGTCAAATAAGGTTACAGAGACTCCTTGCCTTTACTATATGTGGATCAGTTAGGCTGATATCGGCAGCACCCCCAAAGGACAACTGTGAGTGTGAGAGGAAAAATACCCTGGAATTGTGGTGTCAGTTAAATATACCAATTATATCCTTGAAGAATAGGTTCACAGTCTGTTAACAATAAACCCTTTCCCATAATACTTGCTCTTACGTGCATTCGAAAGATGTGATTTAATAGTTACAGGGAAGAAAAGGAATGCTACCACCTAGCTACAAGCATATATTTTTGTTTAAATTGTGCTCTTTTAGTATCTTATTTTATCCAAGTTGCAGGGACAGCAGCCTAAAAAGGCTTATTAGCCTCGCTCTTCCCAGCCACATCTTTCAGTTTAAACAGGTGGACACGGTTTCCAATCTTGGGTCTTGCCTGGGGCTTAATCAAATTCCCAAACCACTTCATTTGTGGAGGAGTAGTGGCTCTACTCTGAGTCACACCCAAATGACCAAGCTACTCGCCTTATCTCTAAGGGAGAGCCAAGCCACCCTTTTGTATATGCAAGTAGAAGTCCCGTCCTCAGTCAGCCAATCCACAGGCACTGCTGCAGACCTCTAATCAGTATTGCAGAAAACATTGTGGAAAGCTGTTGTGGACAGCCCCATAATATCCAGAGTTTTAAGAAATGCAGGGCAAACCTCATTCACCTAGCCACCCAGAAGATGTTTAACTACAGTGACCTCCTCTCCTGCGAGAGATGAGTCACCCCCGGACTTTGCTTCTACTATGGAAGGCATGTCAGTGGTATTAAGGAAATCCTCCCCAATCCCCATTGCATTTAGAGCAATGGGCCAATTTAGAGTAGAGCACCACTTCCTCCTATGAGTTGTTCCATAGTCTCATTGAACTCCTTGGACGTGAGCTATTGCTTCAGCTACTGCCAGAGCTGCACTTTGCTTGAGCTACCAATACCTCTCAGCTGTCTCTGGAGTCAAACAGGATAACCAAGTCCAACAGGACTCTTCCAACAGCTCCCTTCAACTCTGATGTCTGTGCCAGCACCACAGCTCAGCTCCTTTCTACACCCAAGTGTCCAAGTTATACGGCTGCATCTGATCATTTGATGATTAAACTGTGAAACACTTAAAAACACTTATGCTTGTAGATGGTGTTCATTGTGCACTAACTGTAGTTGGCACAGAAGTCTAAAAACAGAACACCACACAAGTTCACAGTGGGCAGACCGTTCAAATCCAACCAGATCACACTGTCATTTCCTATGTTAGCATTAAAGTTCCCCAGTATCGATGACTCACTCTTTCACCTGAACATGCAGGGAGGTACTGAACGAGGAGATTACAAATATACCCACTCCTGCCCACCGCCACTCACCTAGACAACTCCTGAGTGGACCTGATGGAAGTTTACCCCCCACTCCACGAAACTGGTTTCGTAGCCTGAGCTGTCCATTAAGCTCGGGATATCTAATGCAATTATCCCACTCACCACCTCAGACTCCTTCTCCACCAGAAATGTGACATTCAGTGGTACCAAAAGTCAGTTTTTGAAAGCCAGAGGTGAAACCGCTAGGGCTTCTGCACCTGACTACCATCAAGTCCTTAAGGCTTCGAACCCACAGGCGAGTTGACCCCTATAGCTACTTTTGGCTGCTCTGCCCAGCCACCAGATGCATGGTGAACTGGTCCCTTGATATTTATTTATTCATTTATTTTGGGGGTCCTCAGAGGGCTTTTCTAATTCGCTCTTCATCTGGCCCCTAACCCTCCTTTGACATCCTTTTCAGTAAATGAGTATAAATATTCGCTGGTAACTTTAATTCTCACACACCAGGGTTGCCCTCTGGGTTACTTATGACATGTCACTTACAAGTTGCCCCAAGACAAGTATGACTTAACCTCAGTTATTTTCAGGTTCTCATTTCTTTATTTTTTTTAGGTTTCATGTTCAAGTGTAACAAACCTTTCAGGAGGCATACCTATAATACACAGGATAAGCTGAAATCATTGCGACTGATGTTAAGAGAATTACTTCTTTACTGAGAGATGGTTAGCTGTGCTGCTTTGACCATTTGTTGTTAATGACATGTGTCTTCACAGGTGGCTGGGCTACATAACCCTGCTTCTGTTCGATGTCCTCATCTGCCTTCTGGTGCTGTTTGGCCTCATTCGCAACTCCAAAGGAACACTCATAGCGTGAGTCTCACAAGATTCAAGGGGAAACTCTTGTGACCTGGGAAATGATTTAGCTGAGTGGCGGTTACCATACATGAAACCACTTCTTCATTACTGTTCAGTTCATACAAAAAAGATTGTTTGAAATGTCAGCCCTTTTAAAACTAATTTCACGGGAGCATCGCATCATGATCAGATCAGTATTTTTGATAACTACTGTTGACACAAGTGACATTTTTGGCCTGACAGGTTTGCATTTATTTTGTTATGTACTATCTTTGCACATAATAACACAGACTCTCAGTATCAGTTCTTGATATTGGATATCCTGTGTTCTCTTTGGATCACTCAATATTGTTCAATATTGTTGTTTAGCTGCATCTGATTTTAGTTGCTTATGTAATCTATCCATGTATGTATGTTGGTGATTTCCTTTGCTTTCCTCTTCTATCCTTCTGCCTTTGCAGCTGATGCTATTCTTTAAGATTGATCTGCAGATCTTTGTGTGTTGAATAAATTGTCAAATTTTCTATCTTAAATATCTTTCTTTCTGCAGTGGATTAAGTTGTTTTTGCACATGAAAGCTGCTGCTGGTTAAATATACTTCTCACTTCCTTTCTCTCCCCAGGGTGTGCCTATTTGGTGTAGTGGCTCTGGTAATCAGCTGGGTCTCCCTGGGGCTGGAGTTCGCTGTCTCTGCTGTAAGTTTCTGCATCACTGCATGATCCTGTTGGGAAAACAGTTTTTGTGGGCAGCCTGTGGCTGCAGAGCAGAGTTTTATTTCATTTAACTAGTAGAGTTCATGAGTCAAGATATAAGGAGTAATACACTAAATAGTCATGAAAATAGCAGTGCCTATGAGAAGGACTATGCTACACAAGACCTGTTTATTTCTACTGAAACTCCCTTTACTAAGTTATAACAATTTACAGGTGATTTATTTTTCTAAGTACTTATTACAGAAATCCTTAAGACTAATGATATTGATTAAGATGTGTGATTAGAAGCAAAATAACTGGTTATTATGCACTATGGGGGTAATATTGCAATTTGTGCTCCCAGAAGCAGAAAGTGGTAAAACTGGCTGCTTCACTCAGGTTCAAAAAATAAATCCATATATTTTGTTTATATTGTTTTGTATTACATAATTTAAAGAGGCATTTTAAATGAATTTTCCAGGAGGTTGAAAAATGTTGATGAACATTAATCTTTATTTATGCAAATTAAATATCCCTGTGGAGGATTTCCTCCCCTGCAGATGAATCAAGCTGTTCACACCTAAATGTGCTTATTTTTTATTTATTTTATTTATTTTATTAATTTTGTTTGATTGCTCTCAGCAGAGATTGAGGGAGCCAGCGACATGAAGTGTTTATTTTTTGGTTTGTTTATTGTTTTGTTTTTTAAAGCTGCAATCAGTTCATCAAAGATGATGATTCATTTGCAATCATGCCTGTGATGGCGTTTGACTGCATTTGAATGCAAATGTCACCAACTGAGTCCTCTTCATTTATAAGTCTAATTTGTGTTGTTTTTCTAGACCACCAGTGACTTTTGTGCATCTCCTGATACGTATGTCACTGAAGTGACAAAGCAGTATCAAGTCATCAATAAAGGTATGAGCTCCTCTTATAAAGATCATTATGTGGTAAAGATTCAGTAAGTTCTTCAAAATAACTGAATTTTGAAAGGGCAGAGAACAGGATCTGAATGCTTTGTTGTGCTGCACTGAGGTCTCATTGTTCTGAAGGGTCATCCTTGCTCTTCTCCATAGACCATAGCAGGTTCCAAGTACTACTACCACATCTGCATTGGGGGCAGAAGGACAAGGGGCTGCTTTTTAAAAACCACTACAGACAGCTCTCAAACTGTCTGATTTTAGTAATTGCCCTATCTGTCTCATGATGGGACTCATGTAAGAGGGAAAATAGTGCCTTGGATTTGCATGAGGAAGATAAGAACCAAGGAGCACAGTATCCAGGGCGCAGTATATTTCCTGCATCCTCCTTCAGTCCTTGGAAGGGGGGAAAAAGATAATGTGTCTCTGAAATAAGACCCATAATCACACGTTATAAGCGCCACCAAGGATTTTGGTGCTCCTATTTCTGCTTAAAATCCCTTATTTGACATCAGCTTAACAAAATATATCTTCTTCTAATCTCTTAAACATGGAGATTGCCATGCTTTGGGCAGAAACCAGGACATTAGCTTTAAATGCTCCGTTGTATGGTTAATCTGAACAATGAGCACTGGCTCACTATGCACTGAACTGTATAATGCTGCAGCTTTAACGCTTTATTTTACCCTAGGGCTAATTTATGCAGTGTGGGGGTTTTCAGTTTTGCTTTTTTTCTCTTAAACACATGCTAACTATTTAGCAGAAAAAAGGAACTCACTTATTATTACTGTGATGAGGCAGTAAGTATATTGCTATTACAGTATTAACACAAAGTGGGGGGAAAAAACTGCTGTAAGTCCAGACTTTGTTCTTGTGTTTGTCTTTTTCTCCTTTACAGCTTTTGCCTTCATGAAATTGGACTAGACAAATCTCTGGATACCACAAAGTGTTATTACAGCACTGGATTTATTGCTTTTCTCCCCTCAGTGGTTGTGGTAGCATCATTTCAACAACACTCAATGTTATTTTTCATGCGTGTGCTTTCTCGTTGTGTGGTTGTTAGGCATTTTATCAGAGAGAAATTTAGGCTGCATTTTGTTCTGCTGCAGCCGGTTTTTCTCTATTATTATGATGGTTTGTTTTCAACACAAATGGTGGCAACAGTGACAAAGATGAGCTGCGACTCTGAGCAGGCTTGAACTCCAGAAACTCCATAAATGCTCAAAACAGCTGCATTTGTGCGTTTGATCCCTCTGTGTTTGGAGGAAGTTGGTTCCTTGTGAACATTTGCTTATTTAGTCTATATGACATCTGGTTTTCAACACATCCTTGTGTTTGGGAATACTCACAGTGCAACTCATTCATTTGTTCTGACTGCTAAAAATCTAACAGTGACTGGATGCCAAAGCTATCTTGATGGCATGGCTCACTGGTTCAAATCATAATACCGAACAATACGTGTTTGTTGTCCTTTCTTTTGAGGGTTCCTCACAGAGTTATGAGCAAAACGAATTCTTCTTCTTCTTCTTCACGGGGAAATGGCATAATACTATAAAAATTATATAAACCCACTTAGTGTCCATTATATTTATTTGATCATGAAAGCCATAACTGAGTCATCATTTAACTATGTTCTGATACCAAGTGACACAAAAACTGATCCCAACCCCATGATGAGGCATCCGTAGTTCATCCACAGACTTCAGGAAATCTGCTCCTCCTGATATAAATGTGTGGGTGTAGTTGTGAGAGCTGGACCAACAGAAGCTTGCTGATATGTACTTTTAAATGCCGGAAATTCGCTTCTCATGCTCAGCTGTGTGGGAAAAGGCTCCTGACACAGCAGTGAGTTTGGACGTCACTAACACCATGTGTCAGGTTGGTGTTCTTACTGCCTCTATCCGTGGACGTTTCTGTATTGCATCGCTTCTGAGTCACGCTCTCACGCAAAAGCATTTCTCATCCACTCCTTCTCAGTTCTGTGATTTTTAACCTAACTGAAGTGGCCAGTAATAGCAAGCGAAAGTCTGAAAAATTTATTAGTCTTCTTTGGCTCATCGTGTACTGCAAGCAGGTTGCAAGTATGGTCATGTTGTAATTTAACAATGACTCTAGAGGTGTTGTTTTCCTGAAGCTGTTTGCAGTAAAGGCTTAATCCTAAGTCTCTCTTTGGCTGTGTAGTGCTGATTGTTCAAGTGTTGCTGCGTTAGGAGAAAAACACATTTCCATTTAACCTCAAAGCTCATGATTAACTTGTTAATAGTTACAGTAGCCATCAGTGTCTTACAAGGCAGCATTCAATAACTCAAAACTAGACAGTAACATAGTATATTTTGGCCTTGAATCTTAATGTCTGAACCAGTGACTCTGTGAAGACGAAGCACAGTGATGCAAGAATGAGAAATATAGAAAAAAGCCATAGCTGTCTTGTCCTGCAGTAGTTATAATCAGTACTTTTTGACAGTATCTCATGTTTTGAAAGTGGTAACTTGTACTGATAATCATGCAGAGAATCTGATGCCCACCTTTACACAGCTTTTTAGTGAGATTGAGCCCTCTCTCTTTTCTTTTTCTTTTTTTTTTTCCTTTTAGTATTTAACATTGTAGGATCTTTAGGCTTGGTAAAGCCTTGAGGCCATTGTTGCAAATTGAAATTGCATAAATAAAATTTGATTGTTGAACTCTGGGGTTCACAATAAACATTCAGAAACCTGCTGCATTGCCTGGCTAGTGCTAAAAGGCCGACACACAAAGTTAGCAGCTGAATACCCCTGTGTACTTAATGTTCCTGGACTCAGACTTGTACTAGTAGTAAGTTGACTTTTTATGTTAGTAATTTTTTGTTGTTGTTGTATGTTTCCCAATGAAAAAGTAGATTCTCAAACATGGCTATGTTTTTAAGACCGAAGGTCAAATTTGCACAAATAAACTCATGAGTCAAAAGCTCAGGCTTCATGCTGCTCTAATTGTGCTGTTTCTAGCACTTGTCTATTTTTGGCTTGACGTCAAAGGGGAGGGATATCCTTAACATGGTCATTGCACGCAGTCGGCACAAGTTGTGAGCACAGAAGTTTTTACAGATCTGCTGTGCAAGAAAGCTAAACACAAAAAACCTTTAAAGGGGCAGGAGCTTTAATAACTATTTTCACACAATGGATGAACTGAGATAACGCACTAAGGCCCAGTATTGCATAAATGCACATTTGTTTTTGAACTGTAAATCATGCAGAGCTATATTACTAGACTACAAGAATAATATATGGTCCTTGACATTAGCTTACTAGTTCCCCTTTAAGGTCAGCTTATTGTGATGTGCAAGACATTTGGACCATGTTACAAAATCTGACAGTGATATAGCAGTTTTTTAGCTGCTACTGGTATCTTTTAATTTAAATAGATTTGTAGCTGATTAATCCTCTATTTGATGGTAGGGGTTTTTTAAGCGTCTTAATTTGTCTCAACCTATGAAAGCAAGGATTTCCTTTCATAGGTTATGTGCAGGTTGTTTGTGAATATATTTTGCTCTAATTTTTAGTGCATTTTGAGTTAAGTGGAATGTGTTGTCATATATCTGTTTTTATAAAAAAGTGTTTATCAAACAGTGAAGCTAACGGTGCCTGTAATTAATTACGTTGCAGGCTAGATATTCATTGTATAAAAGACAAAGAAGAATAATGAATATAACAGTAATGCAATCAGGATAAAAAGAATAATATTAATACATAATAAATAAGCAACATACATGTCTGTTTTCATACATGAGCAAACTGAACAAGTGCACATGAAAGATTCCTGGTTCAAACGCATATCCCTGGAACAGTTGCGTCAGGAAGGGCATCTGGCCTTAAGGGAGCAGCTGAAAAAGCTGCCACATTTGCCATATGATAAGCTAACAAATGTTGTTAACCTCTTTGCAGTTGAATAGAACAAACATCCTGAGGAAACTTAAAAGTTCACATATTTGGCAGTTAAAACCGCTTTCAAGTTACGTCGTCATAAAGACTAGCCGCAGCCCTACATGTAACTTCTTGTGCCTCTGCCAACATGTTCATATGTGTTCTGTTTTTTTCTTGCAGAAACCCTTCAGTACTACCTTAGTTGCAGTTTGGAGCAGAGCAATCCCTTCCAGCAGGTTTGTTACATGTGTTATTAGATCCATCTTTGTGCATGTTAAACCAAACCATTTCAGGCTCATAATGCTGAAATCTCAACAGACATATTTTCTGCATGATGTATGACCTTGTTATTAGGAGGAATGCAAGTAGGCACCATGGGCAACTCGCACTGCCTCAAAGCAATTTTTTTCCATGTATTCCATTCCAATACAATACATTTCATTATGCCAGCAGGAAAGCTGATGCAGAGCAGCACTTCCTGTACGTCCATGGTGATAGTGTGGGGCTGCTTCAAAGGGTGTTGGGCATGAGAGATGTTGTACAGAAGTTACAGTTACTGTGAAACTGCGGTTTTCTTTAATGGAGTCCCTACATTTAATTTCTCAAGCTCCATGAATAAATTAGAAGTTTTGAGTGCAGCTAAAGCTAGGCATCTATTGTTAGTCCTTGTGTATAGAGAACGAAGCGCTATATATACATTATATAAGCCTTGAAGCTCTATAAACTCAGCGTGATTTCACAAGACATCAGCTTGACTACAAAAGGAGACAGCCACTGAAAGCCTCTGGCACTGATTTAAAAAATGGAAATACTTTTGAAATATGCTGGACTGCTACAATATTCTGTCTTTTTTTCTTTTCAGAGGCTTTCCGGGAGCCACAAAGCATTAGTGGAAATGCAGGATGATGTGTTTGAACTGCTTCGATCTGCCACCAGAGAGTATATACAAACCAAGGTATGTTTCCTACACCAATAAATTACCCTTTACTTGTAGTCCCACATTACATGGTATCTCTAACGGTTTGTGATGACACAACATACAAGTGAATGGGGCCTGTGCGGCCTGCAGAGAAGTGAAGTGCACCTGTCCACATAAAGGCCTGCTGACAGCCCACCTGGGACCTGCATTATGTGCATTAGGCTTTCACTGGCCCTTGTCAATACAACACTATGCTATTGTCCAGGGATGGTCCTTACTGTGTTGACAGAGGCCTAAAGGAGAGCTGACATAGGGAACAGAGGGAGGCATATTTCACTTCACATACCCACACAGTGAAATTTGCTGAGGTGACGGAAACACTTGTTTTTTTTTTATCTGGCAATCAGACATTTTCTGCCAGATCTAAAAAAAAAAAAAGAACTAGAGGGAAAAAGGGAACTGTCCATTAAAATGTATCATACATTATAATCTGCTTTTTCAGCTCTGGCTCCTTTGTACTGCTGTATAGTGAAGCGAGACAAATCCCTCATAAATGTGCATTGAATAATCACATTATCTCATTCTCTATTGTCAAGTGTTTAAACTATTAACAGACAGGATGAGGAAACTTACTGTGTAGTGTGTTTTCAGGTAAACAATGAGAACTGCTCTGATTTTTACTTTGTTCCACTTTTTTTTTGTTTTCTTTTTTTGTGGTTTCAAGCCATTGAGCCATTTTTCAACAGTGCACATTTTGAGTTTCCCATCGCTAATTTACAGGGACGCTTGGAAGAGATCCAGAGGATACTGAACACCACAGAGATCAGCCTACATCAGCTCACTGCATTGGTGGACTGTCGCAGCCTGCACATGGTGAGTAGAAGAGTTACAAACTGAGACACTGTTAACTGTGGGGTTGCTCGTTGTCTGATTGAAAAAGGGCCAGCGGACTTGATTTGTACTGACATCCTTGTAGTGCAGCTTAGTTGTATAAAGCAGCCCGTCTTTTATGCCTGTGCAGTTGACTACACCTGCCATCATAAATAATGTTTCCTTTCCTGTATGCAAGTTCTTGTCCAACTGATGCTGGCTGTGTACCATTTATGAAGCTGGCTGAATGACAAGTACTTGGCTATGTCTGTGCTTTGGAAGATTGTCCCTCAGTGGCTTCCAAATTCCAAGTGCACATGTGCAAGTGAAGCACTTTTCTTGGTGCTATCTGCTCTCGTCTCTCTCAAAGAGTTCCTTGGCTAGCAACACAATTATTTTATGTAAAGAGAGAGACTTTAGCAGAATACAATTTTTTTTTTTTTTCCTGCAGTGCATATAGTCAAACATTTTCAGTCACGATGAAAAGATGAAAACCTACTCTGCTCCCCTCTAGTTTGCCAACTGTGATCTCATTTGTTTGACCTAGTTTAAACAAGAAGTCAAAGCAGACGCATGTTAAAGACCCCTTTTTAACTTCTTCCCTTCTATTTTGCCTTTTCCCCTTATGTTTATCAAAAAATAAATAAACAAAACTGTTTGAACCTGTTTAAATCTTCCAAAAACTAAAATGAACACCTGTGCTTGTTACAGGACTACGTCCAGGCCATGACGGGACTTTGTTATGATGGACTTGAGGGTCTCATCTACCTCGTGCTCTTCTCCTTCGTCACTGCTCTCATGTTCAGCTCCATTGTGTGCAGTGTGCCGCACACCTGGAGAGGCAAGCGGTACGACTTTCATTGACCTCATACAGTTTGCACAGTCCTCATCAGAAAGACCTTGTAAAGTGGTGCAAAAGCTTTTAAGCTAGGTTTATATTGAGGACTTTATATACAGTGAGAAATAATTCAAGAGGAAAAGCCCATTAATTAATCATGAATTTGTTGCATGTCTTTGTAGCCACTTGGTTTTACATTACAAAGAAATTACATGGGCAGAGAAACATGATTGTTTTTCTGTAAGACTTGCGTTTGTCTGTGCTTGAAAGACTGGTCTTTGTTCACTGCTGGGACAGGTCCAGGAGGCTCTAGCTGCATCCTCAAATAGATTACTTCCTGTTAAACCCCCATCAAATGTGCTATCTCACTACGTTTTTTGGTCTTTTGCAGGGGTGGGGTGAAATCATTCTGATTTCTCTCTTATTAACAGCAGATATGGTTTGCTAACAGGAATGTGGTTTCTTAGGCTCAGCTCAGCTGCTCCATATAATTAACTTACCATTGGGGGGGCATGTTCATCAGTTTGATCTCAGCTAGAGCTTCCTGTTATAAAGCAAGGGATTACATGCTACCAGTCTGTTTTTCTCAGTTTCCCTGCCAAGCTTGTTTTATTTTATTGCTGTAATAATGCAGCTAATTACTTAACAGCTTGAAATGGCAGGTCATTATCAAGATGTGCTTTTAGTATCGAAGTTTAGCATTTCCAGTGCATTAGTGTTGTCAGTAAGTTATTAGCACAGTTTTCCTGACCATGTAGAATCAAGTGATTGTATTGTGAAGTGCTCTGAATGAGATTCCATGATGTCATGGATTAAAAATGCATGAAATCAGCCTGTGGGAACACTAGAGGGAGACAGGCTCCATGTTGCCAGCGTTATTGTTGCTCTGTTTTGACAGGCCATGTTTAATCAGTTAATGTTATCTCATACACTACTGAGCTTCCATGTTTGAAAAGAACCAAATAGAATCCCATTGTTCTTGCAGAAGTAATTTTTTTTTTCCTTGGTCTGTTAAAAATCACATGCAAAAGTAGGGCTCTTTGAAGGAGCAGGGCCAATGAATTGAGTCATCTTCTTTGCTTCAAAAAGCAGAGACCTTATCTTATTGTCTCCTCCCGAAGCAGAGATGAAATTGAATCAGAATGTGACTCAGACTAATGAAAAACGTGACCACGTGGCGTCTTTATGTTCTTTTGTTATCAGTGAGATGGGACACGGGGTCCCCCTGGTGGTGGTTTTATATTGTTGTGTGGTGTTTTGCAGGAGCGAGGAGGACAGTGAGGACGAGTCTCTGAGCCATGGAGGGAGGCAGAACCATGATAATTTGTACCGGGTTCACATGCCGAGCCTGTACAGCTGTGGTAGCAGCTATGGTAGCGAGACCTCCATCCCTGCTGCAGCCCACACCGTCAGCAACGCACCCGTCACAGAGTACATGTAAGACATTACTGTTGAAATTTAAAGGGAAAACCACATTAAAGGCAAGAGGGGTGGATGATATATTTTTACAAGACAGCCCAGATTATGCACAGTGAGGCTGACATTAGATTCCTTGTGTATTCAGGAGCAAATTTATCTGTCCCTAGACAGAGCTCTACTCCTATAGCAAGCCATGTTATGTGCAGCAGATGCAGCTGGTGTTCTCCAGCTGTGATGCCTGTGAAAATCAAAGCCGTCTGCCTCCTGAATAATGCACACATTTTGGGAAACTTGAGGAGGGAATGATGATTTTTATCGCTATAATTTACTTGGAGATTTTCATGCTTATAGTGTATGGTTTCAAATCTACAAATCTGTTTGTGAGTACTGACACTGTAGTTGTGTGGTCACTGAGTTTGATCCAATCGTGTTTTTTTTTCCCTTCAGGGCTCAGAATGCCAACTTCCCTAATTCTCGCTGTGAAAACACACCACTGATAGGACGAGAGTCTCCTCCACCTTCGGTAAGTGTTGTTTTTCCTGTCAAAGCACCTCATAAAAGTATTCAGTCTGCACCTTTACACCAGAGGAAAAACTGAAGAACTAAACTAGAAACTGTTAACTTTATTTTAAGAGACATGTTGAATGAAGCTAACTAGACAGGTGGTGTCTATATACTGCCGTGTGACTTTGATGCTTCCTTGGAGTTTAATTAATTAATGGTAAGCGGACATAAAAAGGTGGAAGGAGAGACAGAGAACTTCAGAGCATCTGTCTCCACTGCACATGATGCACTGACTGTTTGATGGATGTTTATCTTTGCTTAACGGCATTGGCACCATGAAACTATCGGGAGATTGTTCGCTTTCTCTGCTTAACTCGCTTTCCTTTCTCGTTATCACCCCCTGCCTCTGCCCTTAGGTTGTTTACACACATTTTTCTTTTAATGTATTTGAACAGAGAACCTATTCAAATTTCTTGTTATAAGAAAAAGTACCCATATCTTTAGTTTTACTACGTAAAAGCTCTAATCACTTCTTTGTTTTGTGAATCGTTGAAGAAGCTGTGGTTTCCGTGTTAGTCGTGGAAAACCCCAGTAAATTCACCAGAACCCGCCAGATTTAGTTCCTGACTTCCTTAAAAGATTTTTGGAAACTTTATGCTGTGAAAGTTGCCGTGCCAAAAAACAAAAGCTCATTTGTTAGTATAAGCCTTATAGAGATGAGTCTCTGGGAACTGTTTTGTTCTTGTTTTGATTTGGGTTTTTGTTTTTTTGTTGTTTTTTTTAAGGATCCACCCTTCTAAGTCTTAATCAGTCTCTCCCAGCTTTAGCAGTGCTGTGCTGTACTTGATCTTGTTAAAAGAAGGGGCGACAGAACTCTTGCTTTCTCCTTCTTGAAGCTCCAGCTTTCTCCCACAATTTAAAAATCCAAAAGGTGACTTAATAGGGAACTTTAAATTTCCCACAGATGTGGATGTGTGCATGAATGTTTCTCTGCCTCTCTGAAGTTTCGAACCTGTCCAGGGTATAGTTTCTTCACAACCCTTAAAAGAAAAGCTACCACAGCTAATGGAAGTGCCATGCTGTCACCAGTGTTTTCTGTGTGTCACTTGAAAAGTTACAGAGAGGAGAAAAATCCTGCATACTGTCCATAGCGCGTTGCTTTTATTGGTGATCAGAAGTTCATTGAGTAAACATAATGTAAACAAATGGCATAACACAATGCTATAAATCCCTGTGCATGTGTTTTGATGCCGAAGAGTTATTAAAATGGTGTTGGTTTGTATCACGAGGCAACCTCGTCTTTCCCTTCTGCGTATACCTGGCCTGAACATCACCAGATTTCCTGCTCTCCCCGGTGTCTGTGTGTCTGTCTGGACCTCGACACTGCTTTGTGTATCTTCTCTATATACTCTCTTCTTGTCGTTTTTGTTTTTGCTTCTGCGGATCCATACAGTTGTATTTGACTGCTGCGGACAGTAACAGCGGTCACTGCTGGCAGTTAAAGCCTTCGGAGAGTTCAAGATCGTTTTGGTAACCTCATCTGCTATGCTAACAGGTACTAAACATGCCCGCTTCCTCCCCCTGCTGGCCTGTTCCTCCCCTGTACCACTTCCCAAGCTCCCAGCTCTACTCACCCTTTATTTAGGACCCACCAGATCTAATGGACCCCTCACCCTCACTCCCCCTCTCTCCCGACTCTTGCTAAATGTCCTACCTGGTGTCTCACCTGATGTTTGTTTCCTGTGGCCCCAGGCTGCATGTCCATTTACTCCCTGCAACTCTGATATATTGGGAGGAAGCTGTAACTCTGCCTTAAGGCACACCATGATCTATGAGTCAACAACAGTCAACATTAAATTAAAAGTCCATTAAACCATTTCAGTGATAATGTGGATGTGCTTTGTCTTGATTCTTGGCTTCGAGGGTGATCTCATGGGAGTTACAAGTAGACATTTTAAAGTATTTTAGGATTGTTTACTGGCGTGTAAAGCAGGGACATATCACTTAAAGGTACTGACTTTGGTATGACCTTTAGTGTCTTTCTATTTTCTAACATTTTCCTCACTGACACTACATTTGACGATAAAAACAAATTCATCCATCATTTCTTTACATTCTCAAGCACCACCATTATCACTACAGTGGTTACTGAGTATGTAAACGAATAGTTAACACCTGTGCTTGTTAGTCTCTGTAAGTATTTATGACAATGTGGATGAGAAAGTAATGACGGTGTTCTGAACTGAATCCAGCATTGCCTGAATTCTTGCATTGAGAAGAAATGCATCGTGGGGAAAAAATATGAAAATACTGATATTTGTTTTTAATTTATTTATTTTTATTTTGTTTCTGGATTCGAAACATTGAGACAAGCTAGTAAGAAAACTGCAGGGTGCTGACAATGTTTACAGACAGTTCAGCCTTAATAACTTTCCCCAGCCTAGAAGATTTTAAACTGTTCAGTAAAACTGGAAAGATTAAATTACATTTCATAACTTATTTTTAGAATTCTAATCCTTTTTGCAAAAAAATAAAACAAAAAAACAATGAAATTGTAAACTTAACCTAAATTATTATCGCCATGGTGATTGACACTGTTCCCTAACAGCAAGAAGGTCCTGGGTTTGAATCCCACCATCTGACCTGTCCAGAGTGTATCCTGTCTTTAGCCCTGTTGTAGCTGGGATAGGCTCCATCCCCACCAGCCCCCTGAATTGGATAAGTGGAAGAGAATGGATGGACAGACAATTACAGCCATAGATTGCGTATAAAACCTGCAGATAGCTTTAAAGTCTTAAAAGTGAGCCCAGTGCACAAGTGTTTAAACCCTGCATTCTTTCTAATAGCCAGAAGGGGGCAGTTACTTTACCCGAAAAAAGTCTGGAGCCGAGAGCAAATGTCGGAGTCCAGCAGTATAGAAGTCCTTAGTAAAACTGACCTCTTCTCCTTTTTGATCTGTGACTCATATCCTGATGAGTTAATTATCTCAGACACTTTTTAAGTCTTACATTGTGTAAATTATAATCACCATTATAGGCAAAAGAAAGAATACAGCATTGCATGTTTCAGGGCGTGGCTACCTATTAATTAATAAATCACTGCTGCATGGGGGTGTAAGGTGACACATCTGTCCATTTTATCACATCTAGTTAAAAAAAAGAACAGTGAAAATGCTCAGCTAAGCTTTATAGCAGGACTTAAAATAACTGATGGGTAACGGCACAGCGGCTTTGTCCCTCTTTAGCATACAGTCTACGGTTACAGCCCTTCTAATGTTGAATATTTTACTTAAACGTGCATGGTAAGTGTTGATGTTTCAGCCCATATTGTTGGAAATACTTGGCTTTCATATCAGCAGGCTGTCTGGACGGCTCTGAGGGTTGATCTCAAAATCTGACAAAGTGCCAACCAAGTGTTTCGACAGGAGTGTGAAATGCAGCCTTTGTGTTTGCATCACCTGTATTCAAAGAACGCATGGCTGTATCCTAAATCTATATGAATGTTTGGCCCTGCAAGCGAGCACGAAGTCTGGCAGGATAAGAGGGTCAAAATGATCCTAAATTGCGTCCAGCTCTTTCTAGTCTGATGTCTGTGTACTCTGTAGCTGTTGTACATGTATGTATTTTGTATGTCTGTTTGTTTTTCTGCTGCTGCTTACCTTTTCTTTTTATTTATTTCTTTTTTTTGTAAGGGTAAAAATCTGCCTTTTGAATCCTACACAGAATGTGGTTTCAAGTATTTTTGAGGAGTGGTACCTGGAAAAAAGTGAAACCATGATGTGAATTGTCTTTTTCTTTTTTCTTTATTGTTTTTCTTCACAGTACACCTCCAGCATGCGGGCAAAGTACCTCGCCAACAGTCGACCAGATCCCAACAACACTCCAGCGCATTAGACCCCGACAGGCTCATCTGGTCTGCAGCACTGATGCCACTGAAGTCACTCAGAAAGCCCCTCCATCATCTTTTTTTCCCCCATAGATAATTTTTCTCTCAGTCTCTTGCTTCTTGCTGCCTGACTTGACTTAATATATGAAACCAAATGTGCTTTCGCTGGCTGGTTGAAGCAGAGCTTTGGGACATCCATCAAATCTCATCTCATGAGTTATGAGTGCAGGAACTTGTCTACATCTCCTTGGCTTACGTTTACTACTGCACGAATCATCATTGGTGCTGGGAAATTAACTATGACATGATGGTGCCAGGGCTGACTTTGAATCTTTCTTTTCTTTTTTTGTCTTTATGAATGCACCATGACACGTACCAGTCACATCTAACAAGCATTGCTGTGTCAAGGACTCTGGAAATGCTCATAGACTAACATTGATTACTACTGGTTGTTTTGATTTGTAAAGTACTGTACCATACTCAGAGAGGAATACATTGCACATTCATACAAACTTTTTTTTTTTTAGTTCATGTATTTTTCTGTCTCCTCTAAAGCATAACATACAGGAAAAAAGAAAACTTTTTTTTTCTCAGTTCCTCAGCACTGCTTTCTGCTTTCTGGCTTAAAAGTACAAGGTATTGTTATTTTTAATGTCTACACGTGACACATGCACCACACACTTGGATTTCTCTGGCACTGGCATGCTGTTGCATTTTTGTCTTAAACCTGATTTCTGGAAACCGCTTTCCTGCAGTATTGCACGTCTTATAGTCCTTTGAAAGAGAACTTTATTTTCTTTTTCCTTTCGAGACCCTGTTATTTCCTGTGGAGTGTGCGTGTTTTGTTTTTTTTGTTTGTTTTCAGACTGCGTTGAGCCCCTGTTACACAGCCAGGACTGTGTGAAGCTGTGATTGTAGCTCATAATTTGGATTGGACAAAGTTGAACTGTGTTGTAGGGAAGCAGCACTTAGTGAGATGATTAATTTTTCTTTTATATACTACTGGAAGCAGTAAAAAAGCAGACACTTTTAACTATCTATATATATATATATATAGAGAGAGAGAGAGATGGTGAAGCAGGGGAGTGTGTGAGATTTCTTTTTATATTCCTTTTTATTTTCTTTCCCCTTACACACTTCAGGATAGTATGCATTAACCATGTTCCTGTTAAATAAAATCATGTGCTCCCTTAGCAAAACTGGGACTTGTCCACACACATCTATATCCGATGATACCCTTCCCTGCAAAATGAAACCGCTTCCTCCTCCCAGTGACTAACTCTCTTAATCCACATGTGTATGTAAAAAGAAAATATGCATATCTCAACAGAAATTTCAGGAGAAGCTTCATGCATAGGCAGTGCAGTGTTTCTCAAATGTGTTTTAGCATTTATAATCAAAAACTGTTACGGGTGAGTGGATGCTGTGAAGGGATTGCAACAACTGTGCTCTCTGTACAATCTGAAAATTCTTTGCTACGTTTCCTGTTGAAGCATGACAAACTTTGCAACGTGCAGTGAGATGTTTGTACTTCTGCTTCCTCAGCTCGCTTCTTAGATGTGCTTCGTGATCAGTACAAGAGGTGATGTTGAGACTGTGCCAACAAGTTAAGCACAACCCTGACTGTTTTGTTTTGTTTTTTTAATCTCTTTACTTAAAGTCTGTTGAGAAAATGAGCCTGACTGGTTCGAACCACCTATATTCTGTTAAACGTTATTACACTGATGCAGTTTTTCTCCTTTAGATAGTCATACTCTTTGTTGTTTTGTAATGCAATGCTATTATACTGGTTATAAACTATTACAAAATGAAGAAAAAATTGTGAAATTGGCATTTTAATTTCTACATTTTTAAACAACTTTTTTTTCTATTGGGTTTGCTAGTTTATTGTTTTTAGTTTAGATTTGTAGAAGCACCGTGTGTTACTTCATTAATGTGAATATGGTAAATAGACTTAAATTTTTCATTAAAAATTTTGTGGAGGAAAAAAAAATCACTGTAGATGTAACTTTTTTGTAAACACTGTGGTCGTCTTGAGCTTGAATGCTGTGTTTCAAAATTAAAGAAACCTTAAATGTAGTGCAATAGGTCATCGCACTTCTTTGTGCTGTTGAGACAGAAAATCCCTCCTGACATCCAGTAGGTAGCAGCAAAACTTCACTGTAGTTCTTAGAGACAACTGTTCAACTGCTCAAATATTTAATCAGCCAGTTACATGGCAGCGACTCAATGCATTTAGGCACGCAGATACGGTCAAGACGATCTGCTGAAGTACAAACCAAGCTTCAGAATGGGGAAGAACGGTGACTTAACAGACTGTTGCATGGTCTGATAATCTTATAGATTAACATACAAGATTTTCTCACACGACCATCTCTAACGTTTAGAGAGAATAGTTTGAAACTGAGGAAATATCCAGTGAACAGCAGTTCACCAAATTCCTTCTTGATGCCAGAGATCAGAGAAGCAAAGTCAGACTACTTAAAGCTGATAGGAGGCAACAGTAACTTATTACAACTAAGGTTGAGAGTGCAACTGAGTTATGCACTCTCTGAACACTCAACATATGTAACCTTGAAGCAGAAGATTACAGCAGCAGAGGATCACACCAGGTAGGAAACTGAGCCTACAATTTGCACAAGCTCACCAAACTTGAACAATAAAAGACTGGAAAATATTGCTGGTCTGATGAGTCTTTATTTCTTCTGTGACATTTGGATGGCAGGGTCAGAAATTGGAGTAAACAACAAAGTATGGATCCATCCAGCCTTGTATCAACAGTTCAGGCTGGTGGTGGTGTAATGATTTGGTTTATACTTCTTTGTGTACTTTGGGCTCCTTAACATCAGTTGAGAACTGCTTAACCTGAGTATTGTTGCTGGTCGTGACTATGCCTGCATCACGACAGTGCACCCATCTTCCAGTAGGATATCACGCCATACCTCAAGCTCAAAGTCTCTTGGCCGTCCCTTGTACAAGACTAAAGACTAGGAAGGACAGAGCCTTTCGGTCTGTGCCACTAAGGCTATGGAAAAGCTGACCACTCCAGCTCCATTTAGCTGACTCTGCAGAGTCTCCTGCTACTTTGTTATGTTATGTTTTAATGTGTGTGTGTGTGGGTGGGTTTGTTTTATTTGTTTGGGTTTTTTTTGGGGGGGGGGATGTTTTAAGTCACAAAACACTGTTCAAGAATTATGTCTGTGAAAAGCACTATAAAAGTAAAGTTTTACATACTTACAAAGTTCAAATCATTGCAAATGGATTTCTTGAAAATGACAAGTTTGATGGACTAACAGTCACCAGATCCTGATCCAATAGAGCACCTTTAGAATATGGTGGAATAGAGGTTTGAAATTATGGATGTGGAGCCAACCAATCCACAGCGACTGTGTGATGTCATCATGTCAATATGGCCTAAAGTGTTCGAGGAATGTTTCCAGCACCTTGCTGAGTCTATACCGTGATGAATGAAGTTAGTTTTGAAAGAAGAAGGGAGTCCAACTCTGTACAAGCAAAGCGTGCCTAATAAAGTGGCCGGTGAGAGCATACAGCTAAATTGATGCTGTTTAGAAATTATGTTTTATGTTCACTTTGGTCTCTTTATGTTTTTGTTTTGTTTTTTTTGGTAATTCGCTTTAAGCATCAAGTGCTCTCCGATGTCACTACATTTAATGTAAACATACAGCACAAACAAAACAGGATATGAGCTTGACTATTTTAAACAGCTAAGTTTCTCAGAAAATGTTAAGGCGATACTTTCATTTTCAGCCCCCACATGCTGCTGTTTTCAGAGACAGAGCTCTAAAATTACAGTACGCTGTTGGTGAACATCGTGCAGCATTTAGCAGCTAAAATGGCGGGAATCCTTTGCAGTCACTGATGCAAAAATGACTCCAAATAACTGAAAATGTTTAAAATGTTTCACGCTCTTTAAAATTTGCTGATAAATCAGTTGGTTTAAGAGCTTTTTGGACCCTGAGGGGACATTTGTGAGAGCTCAAACTCCAGAAATTCATTTTAAAATGTGCTCCTCAAACTTCAAGTCTTCAAATCGACTGAAGTCAGCATTGAAGAGGAAGTGTCCTACTCAAAGAAATCTTTGGCAGGCAAAGTAAAACTCATGCAAAGATGGATTCACCTCTGTTTGCACCATTTTGTTATGAGCTGTTGCATCTGTGGATGCCAAAAAGAAAGTCTTCATAGCAGTGACTGGATACTGACCTGATGCTAACTGTCTCCTGCATGTACCGCATGTAGTATAGATAAAGCTATAGAATTTAAATTTACCAAGCCAATTATCAAAACTGGTAATAGTATTTACATACAAATGAGCTGAACTGAACTGAATTAAAGGGGGGAAACCCCCAACAATCCCTTACGAGGAAGCACTTGGTGACAGTGGTGAGGAAAAACTCCCTTTGAAAAGGAAACCTCCAGCAAAACCAGGCCCAGGGAGGGGCATCTGCCTCTGGATTGTTTTTTGGGGGGTAACGCTGGCCTCATTTTCTTCTTTTTCTTGCAGATTCTCCTGGAGTGTCTCATTTTGGGTCTGAGAATGATCTGGTTTGGAAATGTTGGACTCAAAAGCTGCCACAGTACAATCTTCTCTTCTTCTGTTTGCTGGAGTTTGTTTCTGATGTTTGTGTTGTCCTGGTTTTACTTCTCTGCAATTTCCAGGTAGAAAGTTTTAGTCTTTTCCAGTTCTTGTTTTAAGTTTTGTGCCTTCAAAAAAAATTTTTCACTAAGGGTCTCAATAGTGCAGAGTTTGACTCTGAGCTCTGTGATCTCACAGCGGACTTCCTCTTCCTGTTCTCTGCGTTTTGCAATTTTCTCTTCAAGATTTTTGAAGAGCTGATCGCAGAGTCGATTTCATCCTGCTGTTTCTTACATCAGATCTCCAACTCAGCTTCTCTTCTGCATTTTCTCTACTCCACTTTAGCTGCAGGCAAATCCAGTCATTCTGGGATTTGTTCTTGGTACCTTTGTGGTTTGCAGCTACCAATTTGTAGTGATTTGTTTGCTGCCCTTGCAGATAAACCTTCAGTTGGAATCTCAGCACAGGAATCTCATCTCTTATATTACATGGAGGTCTGTCAACATTGGGTAGAAAGTGAGCATTGGGCCAATGTTTGTGTTTCGTTGCATACTTTTCACGTGCCTCATCTTTATTCTAAAAGCTCACTGTGAGTCTGAAAGGGAAGGTTTACTAGATAGTAGTGAGGCATCCTATGAAGTACAGTTGGGAGATAGTAGCACTGATAAAAAGACAAGAGGTCAAGCTGAAGATCCCAGAATCAACAAGAAGATGATGGTAATTCACATCTTTCTGGTTTGCATTATAAATGTTAATTTCCAGAGTTATTTCAGTTACTGTAGAGAAAACATATGAGCAGGTTTGCCTCCTCTGAGGAATTTACAAAAATTATATTAAAAGGAATTGGCAGGAAAAATTTGTATTACCATTTAAAAAAAAAGGCTGAGAGGGGTTTCCAGTTGCCTCATAAGTTACGGTGTAGATTTCCCTCAAAGCATAATTCAAGCATAAAAGCATCTGTTTCTTCAGCTAAAACGGGGGCGGCATGTCCAGCTAATGTGTAAAAATTACATGTGCCAACATTTTGAATGAAATGTAGAGGAGAAAATTTGAAGGTTTTGGGGTCATTGTTGCCTTCCTTTTGCAGAAGAGAGTCTGATTTTTTTTTGTCTCAGGTTTATTTCTGTCGCTATGCAGTAACATACGACAGTGTGGTTGTAGTTCAATGTGAGCTGAGGAGAATAAGCAGCCTTGTGTTTGTGACATCTCTGGGCAGACAGTGTCAGCACCGGGCCACTAGTCTGGTTTTGTCAACTTCCTTCATACCGCCAACCAGCTGCTGTTACCCCGTTTGATACTGCAACTGATCATTCAAGAACAGACAAACAGACTTTTGTATTTTAAAAATACCCCTTTTTTATCTTAAAACTAGCTACTTTATTTTAATTCTTTAACTATGTGTCACATTTGTCTATCAAAAATGTCTCTTCTTAGTTTAGCCTACTGAAAAACAGTTGTAATATTCAGATTCACTTTTTCCCCGAATGATAAATGCCAAGATTACATCATCTCCCGGGCTCCTGCTGTTTTTTGTGCGGGCTGAGCAGTAAACAAACAAAGCACGATGGAGGCAGGGAGGTTTTCACAGCCCGTCTAACACAGAGACGCAATTGAAATTTCACACAGCCTCACTGTCGAGGAAATTGAATTACACTGCTTGTTGCTGGACTGGAGGAATGCATTACTAATGCTTTGAGGTGACGAGCTGAATGGAGAAGGGGAAGGAGGAGGGAGCAGTTGGGGAGGGTGAGACTGCACCCTCTGACCCCGCCCCCCCAAAACCCTCAGACAGACACTTCCTGAGTCTGCTTGGGCTCTCTTCCAGATGGTCGGACCATGGCTTTCCTTCTTCTCTGCCTTCTCAGTGCCAAGCAGCTGCATGACTGACGGCCAGGAGACACACAAGAGTTGAACCTCACAAGGCAATTAAGACCTCCATTTAAAAGTGCACCAGTGTAATCAGCCTAAACCTCAGGGCTGATATTGCCCCTCTGAAATCTTTCTGGCGCATCCTAATTCAGCTCTTATATCAAACAGCAGGCATTGGAAAAAAAAATAAGAGGATAAGCAATTTTAGCAAAAAAACCAAACAAAAAAACCAAACAGAACTTTATTTGAATTTATTTTTTCTTGACTTTCTGGAAGCATCAAGTTTCCATTTGGCAAGTGAAGTTGATGATAGTTACACACAAAATACCTCTATCAGGGTCAAGTTGGGCTCCGTCTGTCGGCTTTAAATGTTGACCGCCATTCACTCTCTTACATACACCATAAAAAAGAAGGTCCACCGTCTTTCAATTCAAAGGTTTTATGCATTAAGATATAAACTTTTAAAAATGCAATGTTACAAAGTTTCTTAAGTTCATTCAGGCTTGCAGGCATTAATTTATGCACAGATTTCTTAAGACCCTGCTAGCATTGTGGTACATTGAGGTCTGGCCATTGCTACACTCTGTTAAACATTTGCTGTTGTGCTTGGGATCATTGTCCTGTTGCATGAGCCCATTTGAGCCAAGCTTACCTTGAATACTTTGGTATACCAAAAAGTTCACGATCGACTCAGGTGCCCCGCTCCCGTGGCTGCAATCATCACTGCTACATCTTATTGTCTGACAGTATGATTTGTTTGTGCTGTGTTTGGTGTTCTATAAATGTGGTGATGTGCATTATGGACAAACATCTCCACTTTGTTCTCGTTCCTCCAAACGCCGTGATTCCAGAAGTCTCGTTGTTTAATTAGAAGCTACAAGTCAAGTTTCTAATCATATTGTCATTAACTTTAATATCTAACATGATATCTGATGCCTGTAGGGGGTTTTGTTTTTGCAGATTCTCTGTGCATTGCACTCTGACCCTCAGGAGAAATTTGTGGGACATCCAATCCTGGTAAGATCAGCAAATGTCTTGAATGTATTCCACTTGTGAAAAAACTTTGGATGAAACTGATTAATTGATTATCTACTGGCTCCTACTTACCCCCTTAATGTCTTTGTAAACAGTAAGTATGAACTTACTAGGCTTTTTTTTTAAACTCATTTTAAGACCTGCAAAGGAGCAGATGATTATTTTTATTATTTTTATACATCCTTTTACGCAAGGTTTTGAACTCAGAATAGTTACTTTTATTCAAAGTAATGCAATAAGAGCAGTCAGAGTGAAGCAGGAATAAAAAAAATATGTGTGCTGAGTAACTAAATGAGGAGCAACTGCTTACTAAGTTCAGTAAAATAAAGGCCTCCTCACGTTTGTCACAGCAATACAGTCATGTCACTTTTGTGGGTTGTTTTCTGTGATTGACTCAAGGAATGAATCTCAAGGAAGCTGACTTTTTGTGATGAAAGACACTCATCGGAGTAGAAAGTTGAAAAATGTTGTTGGTATATTTGAATATTTGAAAAATACACACAACGGGGTTAATGATCATCATTGTTGATATGCAGGCTAATTAAAATAAAATAGTAGAATCTTTTCAGAAGGTTTGAGAGATGATTAATGAAAGACTAAAGTTCCACACACTTTTCTATTGACTGTGATTTTAGTGAAATCACTTTTATTTTACAAATAGATGGCGTCAATTATGCTGCCTTTGTGGTCACAAACCTAAAAGATGATGACCCACTGGTGTTATTTTAAAATGTGTTGTACATCCTAAGATTATCGTAGCTTTTGTATTTAAACTACAGCTGTTATTGGCATAAAATGGAAAAGTTCCATGTAATTATGAATGGTTCTCACGCTTTGCCATTTCTCATCTTGTCATCACAGTATAGTTGAGGCAAACTCTACACGTGAGCACCTCCGTGTCCTGTCACTGCTTTGTTGCTCAGCGGGAGTGGAGGAAACCGGGCGCCTGGCTTGTCCCTTTTGTGGCAAAGCTCCGAGGGAGGCTGCTGCGTCCTGAGAGTCAGCGCTCACATCATTCACACCTCACCTCCTCCTTTGTGCACATCACCCCAAGCAGTCAGTGGGAGCACGTAGCCGAAGAAAGATTTATGGAGCAGGCCATTTATCCATGTCCTTGCTTTTTTCCCCCCTTTTTTCTGAGCCCTGCTCACTGAGATGCTTCACGACTTTCTCAAAGTTTCCTTCCTGTTCTTCTGTGTGAAGAATTTGTCATGATCCAGTGGTTCACCACCAACTCCAAAGAAAAAGCCCACATAAGACATTTAACCACATGATCTCATCTAGCAGCCAGGACATTAAAGTTTTCTTATTACCAAGGTTACGAGAAACATTCAAAAACACCGTCTAAATGAGGAGAGAGTCACAGTTTTTGCATTCAGACACATCTAAAAGGTCTTTTAGTGGCTTTGGTCAAATATTATGAGCATAATGTAAAACCTTTGGTTGCTTGGTGAGAGTGTTCCACCAGCTGTCCTCCACATAAAAGTCTGGTGCATATCAAACCAAAAATATCCTTAACAGTTGGTTACCAGAGTGTTGCATTGTTATGTGGAGATGAGTTATCAGTGCCTGAGGTCATACACCAGCGTTTGCACCCTCATTTGCATTTATGCAAAACCTCTTTAACCTTTCATGCAAGTGACCTTCAAACAATAAATTTACATAGCAGTACCAAATAATTAAAAACCCAGCTCGCCCGTGATAGACTCGAGACCTGTCCAGGGCTTACTCTGCCTTTCGCCCTCTGACAGCTGGGATAGGCTCCAGCCTCCCTGCGGCCCTGAACTGGACAAATGGTTGAGACAATGAATGTGTAGATGGATGGATTAAATCACCATGCAGAAATGTAAGGTTAGCCATGTTATTTTAATGCAGAGTTACTGAAATCAGTCTTTTAAGCCATGTATATACACGTTGGGTCACTGTGTGAAATGTAAATTTAAAGTGGTACTAAAAAAGAAACAGGAGGAGGAACATTTTAGAGTAAACTGACAACAGGTCATAACATAACATGGAAATCATTGCATAGGTTTAGGAACACTTCCAGAAAGCTTACCGTGCCATCCACAAATGCATGTTTAAGCTAAAGAACAAGCTATGTGTGAACATGGTACAGAAACGCTGCAGTCTTCTCTGGACCAAAGCTAATTTAAAACAGAATGAGACAAGGTGGGAAACTTTTCTGCAGTCAGACGAATGAAAGTTTCAGATTCATTTTGGAAAACATGGACACCGCATCCTCCGGGCTAAAAAGGAGCGAGACCACCATGCTTGTTAACGGGACTCGGTTCAAAAGCCTGCAATTCTGATTGGATGGGGTGTGTTAGTGCCTGTGGAATTGAAAGCTTGGACATCTGGAAAGTCAGTGCTAAAAGGTATATACATATTTAATGTTCCTGATGTTTATGAACTGTTGCTTAAAAAAAGAAAAAGAGAGAGAGGATGCTAAACAGTGGTAAATCAAATTCAAACAAGCTTTTGTTTTTCTTGATATGAGTATAAAATATGGTATACGCAAATTCTCACATTCTGTTTTTATTTCCATTTTTCTAAAAATTCCAACATTTTGGGAATTTGAGTAGTATGTAAATCCAGTATCTTTTTAGATGTTATCATCTTATCCATGTTTGTAAAGCTGACAACTCCTGATCAGCCGTGCAGCCGAATGAGAAAATGAGCATGGCACTTACAAACCATCTATGCTCTGTTGAACATGTCAAAAACATCCTTACACTGATGCAGTTTTCTTGTTTGGGGGAGCTGTCATACTCTCGTTGCTATGTGTTACCCAAGGCATATACAAAGTGATGGGTTTTAACCTCGTCATTTTGTATTTTTAATCTTATTAAAGTCAGTCTTTCTAACACTTTTAGTACTTTAAAAATCATCATGTTGAAAAATGTGACCTTTTTCTCCCACGAGCAGCACAGTAACATGGAGAATATACTCATTTTAATTGCTCATTATGACTGTTTTACTTGTCTGTCTAACTTTTATAAACTATTTATATCATCTCATGCAGTATAATCTAACTGTATTGATTACTGCATGTCAAACACTTTAGCTGCTTCAATAAAGGATCAGAAACTAAATCCTGCGCAAACAACCAGGGGGCCACAAGCCAGTGTACTCCTAGTGCTGGTCCCAAGCCCAGAATAATGGGGAGGAGGGTTGTATCAGATCTTAGCCAAATCAAATATGAAGAAATGAGCGTTCCATACTGGATCGGTTGATGCCTGAGCTAACAACAACCAGCACTGGTGTTGGTGCTGATCAGCAGGCTCCCATTGGAAGCGGTTCTATTGTTGGACGGAGTTTGGACTGTGACTTGTATAGGAGAGAGCTGGCTGATATGATGAAGACCAGGAATCTAGATGTACAAATTATACGTACAGAAGACCAGGTGGAAGAGAACGAAAGGCTAGAAGCATCCAAACTGTTCGACCATGATGGAAGTAGGGGTGTGGACAGGATTAGGAAAGAGGATGTCAGAGGGACACTTCAGGTTGAGTGGATTAGACATGGAGGAGGGAGAGTGGACACAGTAGACAAAGGATGCTGAAGATTTAGCTGCTGAGTAAGAGCACCACAGAGGAGGTTTATGGATGTAGAGAAGAAGCACATGCAGAGAGTTGGTGTGACAGAAGAGAATAAAACAGAGGCACTATGGTGACCTCTAAAGGAAACAAATGAAAGAAGAAGATGGCAGAGTACAGTAGAGTATAAAGCCCAGATACTGATGACAAAATTCCAACTAAGACAAAGAAATATAATTACAATTTTGTAAAAATGTCCATGCTTAAATTAAACAAGATTTCTGTCGGAAATCAATCAGGACGATTATGTGACTTTTTTAAACATGAGAGCTGAGATAAGATTTCTCTACAAGCTGGTTTTCCTCAACATTCCTCAAGCCCTCCACTCGAGTGCTGCTTAGTAAATTCAAGTCGTTCCATTGCCAGGATATGTGATACCTGGATTATGGTAAACTCCCAATTTAGGATGGCCTATAGAGCACATGCAGAGCAGGATTAAGTTCTGTGCCAGTTGTTGTGAGATCTCTCCGCGGGCCCTGTCCCGCCGCTCCTAATCCTGCAGACAATGCAGGCTGTTAATTGGAGACTGACTGATATAGCAGAGGAGAGTCACGAAGACAATGTGCGAGTGGCCTGCGTCGCTGTAATCCTCAACACTCTGAGGAATGTCCCTCTGTGGCAAGCATCCATACCTCACCAGATCTACTCCCAGCACCCCTTTTCCATACACACACACAAGGGGTTTTCCATTCTACTGACAGTTACAGTGTTGTTAATGAGTGAAACACGAGGAGGGGAGCACCTTTGCAGAGTTGTGAAATTTCACATTTTCCTCTCAAAACGCTGATAGGAGGTGTAAAAAAACACATGGGGGTGTTTGTGTTTTAAACAGACTGTTAACAGGCTAATTCAAGTGTTTCCGTCATTCCAGACCTGTGACACTTTTAGATCTGAAATATACTGACATCTCTTCATCAAAAACCAAATCTAAATACTAATGTGTATTAAACAAACCTTAATTAAATAAACTATCAATGCTGTCGCACAATGGCAAAGAGTAGAAAGATCCCCAGGCTTTAGCTAACTTTACATTTCTTTTATTCCTATTTTAGATATTTTGTGTCTCTTAAGTCATTTTGAATTTTGTTATATTTCTCTTTGCAGCTTCTTTTTAAGTCTTTCTGGTTGTTTTGCGTCAGCTTGTCTCGATTCTTGCTTTGTCGCTATTGTTATTGTCTCTGTGGTTGTTTTGAAAGTCTTCATGGTCACAGTTTCGATCATTGTGTGGTTCCAATGTGTGTCGTTGCGGTTGGGGTTTTGCCTCTTTGTGTTGATCTGTGTGTTTTGTGTGACTTTTTGTGGGTTGTCAGTAATTTAATGTCTGTTTATTTTTTCTCCTGTGATGATTTTGCATTGCTTTAATTGTTTAGGCTCTTTGCGGTTGAGTGTTTGACATTTAGCATTTCACTTCATACTGAGGTTCTGACCCTGGCTCCATACCTGGTAGGGTAGGGTAAACACTGTGGATGACCATCTAAATACCAGGTGGACTAGTTCTTTATCATTTTGAACTGAGTGAAAAGCTTTCCCAGTAGTCATAAAACACTTAAAACCACTCTCAGTCTGTTGGGTCATTACATGGGTGACAGACAAGACTCTCCGTGTTTTTATATTCAGTTTCTCCCCCTCGGTGAAAACATGTGGGTGGGCAGAGAAGCTGCATTTCTCCTAAACCATGACTCAAACTGAGACAAACACAAGTCATGTTGGCTTTTTTATGTTTTGTCAACAGAACGCAACAGACATTTTGGATACTGGATTCTTTATTAGTGAACAAACCCAGAGAAACAGCCCCCGGGTAACATTTCACCACGGGCAGGTGCTCCGCCTGAGGTGCCTGTTTGCGGTGACAGGTGAAATC
>NW_005187419.1:1338505-1371807 GCF_000239375.1 Pundamilia nyererei
CAAACGGGACAGACATGACTGGGGGATAGGACAGGGAGAAAGAATGAAAGAAAGAGTTTCTAAGAGTCTGATTGCTGCTACATTTTGTGTCCAACACGCTCTCTTCTTTAACAAAGCTCTGTTCAATCAGTCTCCCTGTGTGAGGGTGAAGACTTGGCCTAAGCTCTGGGTGGAAATTGAAATGCTAATAGCATACACTTAAAGCCTCAGCCTGGCTGTGTTATCCTACATTTGCTAGCTGGTAACGGATATAATTAGAATAGCAAGGAAGGCAAATATTGGAAAACCACCAAAAGAAAAATATGTAACAGTGATAATTGTTTCAGAGTTGCTCAGAGATCTGAATTACACGTAACCTCCAGGAATTGGTGTTTTCCAATCCTCTCTTGGCAAATTTGTAAAAGCATCCAAACTTCTTTTTTTACTGACTTGTACTTTTAATGATTTACAACTGGGAAAACTGTGTAAAACTGCAACCGACTCTGAGTTTTCCTCCAAGGTTAAAAAGATTAAAGACAGATTCTAATGATTTGTTGTTTATATAAAAACCTTTCCCTCTTGCAGGAAAAGATCAAACTGCTGCTGATCCAATTACTGTTTGCACATTCACAGTTTAATAATACAAGAGTTTTGCACTTAAGCCACATTGTCTTTTTCCCATGGGTGCAGTGCCAGGGAACAGATCTTTCTCTTCCTCTTAGCAAGACGAAGAAGCAGAATAAATGTCTACGAATCAAAGTGCCTCTATTGCTCACTTTAGTTATATGTGTGAAACCTGTGTGCAGATTAATTGGAAATGTTTTGTGAGTTAAAACAGAAGAGAAGCGGGGAAATTTAGGTTGCAGAGGGCTCTTGCTGTGTTTGAACATGAGCTTTAGACACATGAAAGACTCAAGCTTTTCCCACTATACATCCATGGAAGACAAAGCTGTGATTATGGTTTGTGGTGAGGATGTTTGCTGTGAGTGATTTGTCTCCCATGCAAGGCTTTGGTGATGGATCTTCAGTTCAGTGTCTCCCAGAGTTCAGCCGGGATGTGCTTCGTTTCAAGTAAACTATTTATTTTAGGATAAAAAAAAAAAAAAAGAAAAGTTGTTTTAATTAATATTTCATTCTTCACAGTGCAGAAAATAAAGTGTGGCAGATTTCTGCCTTCTTTAAAAAGTTCCCGTGTTAGTAGTAATTTGGGGGGCTTTTTGTTCCTTTGACATGTTAAATCCCTTGTGGGAAGACACTGAATTGCCATCCGTCATAACAAGTGGTGGAAAATAAAAACTAGATAAAAATAGCAACACTTCAGTGTAAAAAGAGTCCATGACAGACAAAGCTGATAGTGTTGATACATAAAAACATTATTAAATATAGGGCAGAAAGTGTGACCCACCAGTAATTTTTTATTTTGAGCCCAGCATGAAAAAGTCCACTCCTGTACATTTAATCTATCACATCTTGTTATAGCAGCACACAAAAACATATCATTTCCCTTAAATGACAACTCTTCTGGTCTACCTGTCAATCTAACAGTGAATCTAACAGCCACCTCCACTGATAAATAAACATTTAAACTGACACAACAATCAAGAATTTGTTGTGTGTGCGGTTTTAAATTTCTTTGGACTCTTTTTTTAAAATATTAACCAGGGTGGCTATAGCACAGAAGGTGGAGCGGCCTGTTAAAAGGTCAGCGGTTTAACATCTGGCACTTCTAGTCTGCGTATCAAAGTATCCTTGGGCAAAATACTGAACCCTAAGTTGCCCATGATGAATCCATCAGAGTGTGTGAATGAGGCTTGTGTGAGTGTTCAAATGGAATAGAAAATCATTCTACGAGTGCTTTAATTACGTGGTTTCTGTTTGGTCTTGTTGTTCTCTTAGATTTGATGATGGTTAGGCTCTGATTCCTGTTTTGATGTTCATTATCATTCCTGTGATAACTGGAATGACTGCGCATTGGTTATTCTTGGATTTATAGAGTTAAGTGTTAGTTTTGTTTTATTTTAGCTGTTATTTGTGTTTCATTTAGTGCGCGGGACGCTCCTGTGTCTAGTTTGCACATTCTCCTCATGCCTGTGTAGATTCTCACTTGGTACTCTGGCATCTTCCCACAGTCTAAGAACATGTGGTTTTAGGTTAGTTGGGGAATCTAAATAGTTTGTAGATGCCAATGGTTGTCTTTATGTATGGCAGCCAGTCTAAGAAGTACCCTTCCTCTTACCCTATAACAGCACGGATAAGTGCAGGGAGGGCTGAGAACACCCGGGCCTCCGGCTGCTTCTTTCATCATAGTAATATCTGTTGAATATTGGATTATGAAAAGCCATCTCTGAATGTAGAGGGGATGTGGATCATGAGGGGAACCACTACAATTCATGCTGAAAGGGTCATTTTCTTTCATTGTAAAGTCATGTGTACTACAGCTATCAAATTCACACAGAGGAATTAAAAATAAGCCTCAGCTATAAAGTAAAACTGAAATACTCATATAGACCAGTCTTTAGCATAGTCACAGGTCTTTAACCTGCCAGGCTGTTTGTACAAAGTCTGTTTGATATCTAAATGCAGCAACGTGAGAATCATCATCATCCTGTGTCTTGCAGATTCTACTAAGGCCGCTTCCACACCTAAATCAAACTATTTCCTGTACTGACATGCCATCTGAAACAGGCTGTCTTTTGTTGTCTGCTACTCCCGAGAAAGGACAACTGTGGAAAAAAAACAAAACCTTGAATCTCCCAGTGTCGTCCAGATTTCACGAGTGACAGTTTTGTTACAAGATTTAATGTGTGATTTAAGTTCAAGTGTCCATAAAGCACCACGTACTACAAATAGGATTAATGTGAGCATTAAGTGTAACATCTTAAGCTTGCAAGACAGTCAAATAAAAACATTACCAAAAAATGCAAAGTTTCTCAGTGGTTATACATTTTTATTCAGAGTTTTAGGTCCCACCGTGGGTCCCATGGTAGTTAATACCAGGATCAGCTCATAATCCCTGAGGAGCCAGTTATTGGGAATGAACTGGTCAAACCCTCCAGATACTGGAGAATAAAACACCACAGTCATTTAGCACAGTTTAAAGCAGTCCAAAAAAAATAAAAATAAAAATACAGGTCATTAAGTGTATGTAAACCACAAAGGGGGAAATTACATTCTAAGCATAGACAATCCCTACTCATTTAAACAAAGGCACAGTACACAATACTGTAATCAAGATGTATAGCGTAACCCAATATGGGTGAGAAATGACACAGAGGGAACACAGACACCTCCATGAGGAAACGCTGATGTCGCTTTCACCTCGCAGGCCTCAACAGTAACCAGCTGATGTTATGTGTAAATAAGGAACATTCATATTGACAACAACACAGAGGCTCAACAGTCTTTTGTGCAAACTATTATAGACTGCGGCTCAGTTTACCCATCTGGTTCTCCTTTTCTGTGCTACTGATTCAAACTGCTCTTGCTTTTCTTCTTCGAATGGGAATCATCCAAACTAAAAAGACAGTAATTCTTCTCTGTTGTACCTTTCAGAGGTGAGGAGCAAACATCAGCCCATTTGAAACACAGCTGTGCAATATTAAAAAAAAAAAAAAAAAAAAGACTTGTCAAAGCAAAGCAAAGGTGACTATAACCCCAAAGCAAAATCTCTACCACTCATTACTTTTCCTTGATTGTAACTAATGCAAGGAGTGTTATTAAATACATCAAAAGGAGCAAATGTTGAGATTTTGAGGGGTTATGTTTGTTTTTTTTGTTAGTTTGGCTACAAATCTGAAGTATATCATTAGAGGACGTAAACTAGGTAAGTTCGTGAAATAAAAACAAAACTATGAGGAAGGGAAAAGTGCTTTGTCCTGATACACATCAGATTGGATCGCCAAAGGATGCATTTGAAAATCTGCCAACTGCCAGCTCAGGTTATGGGGAATATAACACTGTTAACTTAAAAGCACAACAACATCTTCATATTAGAGCAAATGTCCGGAGTCATCTGATACAAAAGAAATACCCAAAAAAGCCAATTAAATGAGAAAAAAGCCCAAAGCCTACAAACATAGACTTGAAGGGCTCTGCATTTTAAAAAGCAAAAAAAAAGTGTTAATGTAAAGCTGGCAAAAGGCTCAAATATAAGACAATACATTCTATGAGAATAGCAGATACATTTACAAGCAACATGTACATCACAAAGCTCAACTGATTGCCTGCAAAGCTTAACGATGAAAGCTACTTCCTGCAGAGCTGAAGTCCTCCGACCGTACCCCATAATACGGGATGAGGCTCTGGCTCCAGAGAGGAAGGAAGAGTCCCGAGGCGGGCCGCACAGCAGCCCAGTAAAACTATTAAAAACCATGCACCACTGCAGCAAGAATACAGCAGCCACATGGTCTAATACCAAACACTGGTCTCCACAAGCCTTTCAGATACCGAGGCAAGACGGAGACGAGGATGAGAAAGGAGCGGTCGCCCTAATAGGGAACCTGGGGAGGACACCACGGGGTGTCTGGGTACAGGAGACAGTGCACAGACTTGAACCTGGAAGACAAGAAAAAACTTAGATCTATGTTGAAAATGTGCTTAAATTAATACGTCTTATAATTAAGTAAAACAGCCCCTCACCTTGATGGATCCTCCTCTACTGGAAACGCTCCTTTCAAATTGATGATATTGCTCTTGTTTTCAAACATCCCATAACTTAGAGTGATCTGAAAAAAAAAAAAAAGAGCAAAAACGTGAACACCACATTCACTCGGATTTGTCCTTTTCTCGAGGATGCAGAATGTCCTATAAGCCTCTCACCTGCTTGTGAATCTCAGATCTGGACACCTGTTGCAGGTTTTCCAGGTGGGAGTGGAACAGGTTGCTGCGGGTCAAGGGGACCCCCAGAACCGACTCGATGATGTAGCCGATGGTGCAGTCGTCCGGAAGACGGATCTTCTCGGCTGTGTTCATGAAGTGACCGCCACTGAAAAATAAGAAGTCACCTGGTCAGTGCCAGTGTACTCTGCTCTACTGTACGAATCCTTTCTACTGACAGGAAGTCACTTTGAAATTGTAACACGCCTCTGAAACACCTAAAGCCTTGCACCTACTTTCTTATAATGGCAGTTCTAGAATCTCTGGGTGTTGCAAGCTGGTTACAGATCCAAGTAAAGACACGCCCAAGGTTGGCATTGTGATGTGGGTGGGGATTTGGGGCACTACTTCTTGCCTTTATTTTTATTGGGCTTTAGCTTAGAAATTTACTATTCCAAATGTAGTAATCCATTGGATCGACTATTGAGGACGTTTGGGGGTTTTTGTAGTTTATGTGTTCACTACAAGGCAAATGCAATCTTAGTGCAGCATAATTATAAATATCTTACCTGGCCCATGGGCTCATCTTCAGCGCCAGACCCCGACTCACACAGAAACCTGCTCCTCCTGTTGCAAACCAGAAATTCACTGGTTTCTATAAAAGGAGAACGAAAAGGTTATTAATGCTACCATCTTGCGAGTCACCATTAAAATATATACTGCGATATCAACAACAATCTTCAGCATACCATCTTATTGTCGCCCAGCCTCTCTGTGGCCTCTATTGGCCGGTCCAGACTGGGTTTGCCGAGGTACATGTCCTGGGTGTGGGGGTACTGGGACAGGTGCTTCACCAGGGCCCGAACATTCACGTAATTGTCATCATCTACGTGACAGAACCACCTGCAAAACAGAATAGTTATTAGATCAAAGTCATTCTCGGCTAATGCACAAGTGAGCGTTTTCTAAAGCGATGCTTACTTTTTCCCCGACTCGATGAACTTGTCATATTCCACCGCCATCTTGCAAGACAGAGCTTGTCGGCTGTGTGCCGCAGAGCAGTTGGTGTTAATTGCATGACTCCCTGTGGCGGTCATGAAAGAGACAGAGTTATGGCTTAAAACATAAGGCATGGCATCATCAAAGAAGCATCTGTGTATTTCAAAGTCATCTTTCACAGAGGCAAAAAGCTCAGAGCAAAATGTTTATGGCATTTAAAATGGGATTCGGTTTCTCATTGATGGTGCCTTTCTCAAACAAAATGATCTTTGTTGGCAACTTGAAAGCTCCGTCATAAAACTTACCAATTTTCTTCTTCAGCTCATCATCTTCTCCATCTGTGAAGATGTACGTCTGTAAACAAACAAGGGAAGTCACAGATAAGGAGACTTGGCCTTCAGAACCACAAAATTATAGCTACTCTGGCTGATCATGTGAAGTGGCCACACGGTCTTATTCAACAGTGTGTTCAAAGTCTCTCTCCGTCACATCCAGCTGGTGTGATTAGCATCAATCAGCGTTGCTTTTATGCAGTGGAAAACGCATTGAGTTAAACAGCCTCCTGCTCTAATAAAGGCCTTTTGTCCTGCATTTTACTCTCACCATGGCAACTATGCAGCCGCCCCGAAGCATCCCAGACAAACAACAAAGGAGGAGGCAGACTGTCCGCCTCCCACACACACACCCCGTTCATGTATCACATCCCGTGGCTGAGCCTCGTCGCTCTGCTGGACCTGCTGCCGAGCTTCAAAATGATTAATGCTGATAAAAACAGCAGCATGAAAAAAAATGTCTGTCTCTTTGTCTTCGCATCTGTGTGACTGACAGATTCAAAAACGTTAGAAGAATTAAAACCACCAGACTGCAGGCACTTGTTAAATGTAGCAATTAGTCATAAAAGGAGTAAAGAACAAAGGGCACCTTACAGGAACACACTTAAAAGAAGCGGGAAGAGATTAGACTTCTCTTTATGACAACTCACACAGAGCAGGTGCGAGCTGCTGAATAGCGGTGATGAAAAGGCGGCCGGCCCCAGGCTTTGTAACCGCCAGTAGTCTGTTTACTCTTCACCTCAGGTGAGGCAGCACCTGCCGAACACCACGCTATCCTATCTACGCCACGTGTCTCTACATGCCAGGTCATGCTCCCTTAACCCTCACTAACAGATAGAGCTCTAATGCCTGCACGTTCACCACCATCGCCCTGCTGCTGAGCAACTGCAATCTGTGATGTGCATCTATAAGCAGGCCGCTGACTTTACTTGAATTAAATGAAACATCGGTTGCTCCAGTTTAGTTTTTGTTTTTCCCCCCAACACAAAGCGAGGCTGCTCAAGCAGTTTGTGGAACAAATTCTGAGCAGATGTTGCTCAACGCTAAAGCCATGAGCCTGTATTTGTTTAGGGAACAGTGGTGGTTTCGCTGGTGAAGGGATCAGAGGCTGGCGCTGTTTGCTTTAAAGCTCGTTCAATAGACAGCCTAATCACTGAGGCAGCTGCCAGAGCTGCCTGGCTACTGACAGAAAGAGGAGGAGGGTGGATGGAGGAGCGGTGGTGGGATTCTCACTGCTGATTAGTAAATCAAAAACCGTGTGTGGCCAATCACCCCCTTTTCACCCCGTCATCTCCCCCCCACACACAGCCAGAGCCTCTTGAATAGAACAATGCTGTGAGTTTTCATGCTGGGTAAAGTCTCCACTGGGTAAACGCTTGCCAGCATTTGCATACAGCTGCAGGAGTTAACTAAAGAGAAATCTCCCAGTGAAGTTTTTTCCTTAGTCATTGTTCCTTCACTGAAAACTTAAAAGAGCTACTTTCATGGAATACTAATTCAAACAAAAAGAATGCACGAGAGAGAAAAGAGATGGTCCTGTGTGGAGCAGAGATAAGAGGCGAGAGGGCAAGAGGTGAGGAGAAGAGCGGCGCTGCGCTCCTGATCACAGGAAGGTCTGGCACGGCCCTGTCTGAGCTGAACGTGGTGCCTGGCTGGCTGCCTCCAGCTCCACAGGAAGGAAGGGCACTGGGCTCCCTTCTTTTCCATCATCCACCTCCACCCTGATTCCTTCCCCTTTTTGTCCCAGCTTTTCAAAGCATTTCAGCACTTTTTGTGCAGACTAATAATTTGGCAGACATCACACAGGATTAGAATAGTTTCATCAGGGATGCAGTAAAAGATAAGTTGATGGCATAAAACACATGCATTTGTTGATTTCCAAATCAGAAGTTGCAGATTAACAGCAGGATTTCCTCCTTAATGACATCCACCCACTTTCTGACCGCTTGTATTTTATTTCTTTACACTGAAGCCATTTGAATAACTGAACTGCAGCTCCAAGTGGGTTTTTTTTTTTCCTAAATGCTAAAAGATCTCATTGTTGGACGGCTGGCTAATTATCAGACTCTTAAGAGAGGAATGCATGGCACACCACCGTGAAGATGTCAGTGCCAGCTGTCCAGACACTTGAAATAATTTTGCACACTGGAAAAAAAAAAAAAAAAAAAAACGCTCATATGTGCCAGATTTCCAAATGAACTCTGGAAAGAGAGAAAGTAAAGAGGATGGTTAGGAATTAAACTTTAAACGTAAAGTCCCAGCTACTGAGTGTTTTTTTTCCAAAAGCATTTATTAACAATGTGCATAAAGACCCAAACAAGCTGGATTTACAAAAGTGTTATTTATGCTATGTATGCGCTCAAAGATTAAGAAGGCCACAAGCACTATTGTGTCAACAAACCTATCACAGAGATAATCTACCTTCCCTGTTCTCACAGAAACACCACCAGATCACATACTGAGCAGATGTGAGAAGCAAGCAAGTGTAAAAGCCTGCAGAAACATACTTGCTTATACAGAAATAATACTTTTTGTCCCTTGTGTCTGATACTCCAACATTGATGCAAACTCCACAGATGTCCATCAGCTGAGCGTGAGAATCAAATCTGATCACAGAGGATGACCATATGTACATGGTGGGAACTCTGAACATCATATGGCTGGCATTAAGGCCTTCCATTGTGCTGTCTCCCCTGACCACCTGGCACCCCTTCTCCAGGAACTCCTTCATGCATTGTGGTGCTCAGTCTGTCCTTTTTGTCCATGCAGCCACCTACCAGCTGCCTGCCTCTCAGCCCTGCTGATAATTCTGTTTTAAATGGGTTAACTAACATCATCCACTGCAGTAATTGCAAACAATTAGCAGAAGCTGTTCCCATGTAAGCAGCTGTTGCAGATCATGGTTTGATCTACTCCATCTAATCATTACTCCTTTTCACACAGTGATTGTGACAGTCTATTATTATTTGAAACCCTGGCATCAAACAGATCCCCTTCAACTTTATTGCTGCTTGGAATAAAAAGAAAACCTTTATGTGACTGTAGCCGAAACAAATTACAACGACTTCTGCAAAAGCGCATGTGAGGTGTAGGATAAAATCACTTTGACTAGCTACTGTTTCCTCAGCCTTGTCTTTGTGCACCCTCTAAAGGAGCTTGGTTTTCAAGGACATTTTCATACTCAGCGTGCTCTTTCCCAGCATAAGCAAGCCTATAGATGCACCCTTTTGTCCCAGGCATCCCCTAAACGAAGCCCCCACGTTCCCATCCCTCCACTAAGCTTGACCCAGACTCAGCTCCCACGTTCCCATGGAGAGAGGGGAGACAAGGGGCTGGGAAAGCTTTTCTTCCCCCTTCAGAAAGAAGCTTTGTTAGCCCTGGAAGGGGGACAGCGTTGGAGTCGGTGGCTGTGAAGCATCCATTGCACCGGGGACATTCACAGGACACCTCAAAAGAGGGGGGATAATAGAGAGAGGGGAGAGAGGGGGGTTGAGAAAAGGGGAGAAGAGGGAGTTCTGAAACTGCTCCCTCCGTTCTCAGGGACATCACTCAGGGGAAAATAAAAAGTGACAGAGTAGAGGGAATTCAGCATGGTGAACAGTGTGGCCGTTTCAGTATGTCATCTGGTGACAAGGGGAACAATAAAGCACCGTGAACAGCGATGAAACATCATCATCACCTGCATGCGTACACTGGATTATTGTTACAACTATGCAGCGCGGGCTCAGTAACAATGACATAATCTACAAAGTAAATCACTGAAATCTTTAACTTTCGGATTGTGCACGCGCAGTGTTTTGATAACGAGCTGAATGTTCCATGCTACACTTTTCCCATTTACCTGTTGCACGTTTCTGGAGATCCATGTCTCCAGAAGCAGACTCAGCCGGGACTGGTGGAACTTCTTGGTGGTCTTCACTGCGATGAAGATGTCATCCGCGCTGATGTTCTCAGCTGGAGGGGGGTCCGCGAATGAGCGTGCGGGCTTCTCCACCTCCCTCCGTCCCCGGGTCAGTTTGGTGAAGTAAGCCGAGAATCCTTTCTTATCCCGTGCGCTCTCGGGCGGTGCGCTCTCCCCTTCCCCCGGCGTGGCATCTTGGAGCAGAGAGCGCGTACCGATGTCCCGTTCGCTCGTCACCTCGCTCACCTGCACCCGGTGATGCTGCACAGCAACCAGCAGCAGCAGCAGCAGGCAGAAACATGCTGTGCAGGCTACTGAGATTGCGGTCTTCTTTCCATTATTTTTCAACATGATTAAACCTAAATACGACTAAAACCTATAAAGCGCCTAAACGAACTCCCAATGCAAAGTCCATATGGTATTTTTTTTCCTCAATGAAACTCAAAAGGACAAACACCAATTCAGTAGCGCCGCATAGCTGTATAATACAGGAGCGAACGTTCACGAGGAACATATATAAGCTTCGACACTTGGCCACGCCTCGTGGGAGGTCCGTGAAGCCAGCGTTCAGCCTGTGATGCAGCAACGGGGCGTGCGTGCGTGAGTGCAGCTTGTCCTTTCACAGATCATGAAAGTGAACGTTTGACCCAAGTAAAACAAAAATTGCAGCTGGTCACGAAGAAAGGTGTGTTTCAGAGACTGCACCTGGAGAAAAAGTGCATCATCCCCACAATGCTGTGACTCATCGGCTAATAAAAGGATTCTGTTCGCCACACTGAAATCACGCTTATTTTTCCCCTCTTTAAATTTCTTTCTTTTTCAAAGTGAAGCTATTTGAATTCGCCCGAGTGTGAGCCGGGTGTTCACCAGACAAACAGCCTCCATTGTTCTCCATTGACCTTGAGAGGCCACTAAACAGTTGGCCATTCCTGAACACTTGTTATTCAGATTTTGGCTCTGGCAATGGAGTGCTGGGATGCTGACCAAAAGAGATTCATTTAGACCAACATTCAGCTGGTGGAGTCTCAATAACCCGCAGCAACCGTCAGGTTTAGGCAGTCTGGTCAATCACATGGGCAGTGTTGGTCAAGTTATCAAGTAATCAGTAACTAATTACAAAGTAACGGGATTATCTTTTTGGGGAAGTAATCAGTACAAAAAGATAATCCAGTTACTTTACTGATTACTTATTTTCAAAAGTAATTAATTACTTAGTTACTTTGTTACTTAAAAAAAAAGGATTTACAACCTGAATAGGTAATAAAGTGATAGATCTTTCAGCCCAATTCTACTTTTTCTGCATAATCCATCATACAAAATGTAATCAAATGGAAACGTCTCTTTTTTAAACTTGTTTTATTAGTTTTAATCTTTTAACTTTATGCATAAAGCAAAAATTTAATTATATGCAACATTCACTGACTGTAAGAAATTTGTTTAACATTTAAACCTATTTTCTGCACATTCCAGCACATAAAATAAAATATTTTTTTGTGTTTACACTCAGTCTTTCAAATAGATGCAAGTAAAACACAGCAGAAAATAAATAAAATCAAAGACTAGCAGTCCTGTTGCTCTATTTTCACCTGTAAAGCAGGAGTGCAGTAGGCGGAGGTTTGCCCAGGTGCAGGTGAGCCGCAGCGGTCAATTGAAGAATCCGCGAGTTTCTCCATGAATTTCCCATTACGTGGTAGCGTGGTGCTTGCTTAGAAGTTTAGGGGGTTTTTTCGCTGTAAAAATAAGTTTTATTCCCACGCGCAAGGGACACTAATGTTTTTGTCATTTTTTATGTAATCAAACTCAAAGTAAGGTCAGTACTTCCACGCTTTAAATGCTGCACGCTCATACTCTCTCCCGCACTCGATATATTATCCATTGTTGATCTGCACACAGCTGTTGTCACGAACATCGCACTCGCTTACGTCATTGTCATGAGACATTCTCGCAAAAAAATCACGTTTTTAGTAACGTAGTGTGTTTACGGGAAAGTAACTGTAATCGAATTACCGTTTTTGCAATAGTAATCCCTTACTCTACTCGTTACTTGAAAAAAGTAATCGGATTACAGTAACGTGTTGCACATGGGTTTATTATTATCACAGTGTTCTCCTAAGATGATCAACAGTATCCAAATTAGGATGAAAAACTGCACAGACCATAATGATTGTAATACCAGCAAACTAACAGTGTCCCAAAGACTAGGCGTATCAGGGGCATCAGGAAAAGATCAACAGTCACACTTGTCCAAGTCTGAAGTCTGTGTTCCTGTTTGACTCTGTATGTCTTTGCAGCAGTTGCAGTTCAAGAAATGAAATCAGTCTTTTTAAAGAATATGCACAAGAACAGCATATTCTCCGCTGCAGGTGTTTCATTCTGTCTAATTCTGAGACACGCAAGACAGAAGTTACTTCTCCGCTCTGTTGCTCTAGACAAGGCTCTTTGTCCACCTTTTAACAGTGAGCACAGAAAGGCGTCTAAAAGAAAGCATGAGAAACCAGACAGAAGGGGCTGTCTTTGTGGCCTTCATTAATCTTCAGTCAAACACCTCTTTCTGCTGGGTTTGCATGGATTTCTTCCTAGCAAGGAAACTGTGTTTTGGCTCTTTAGATTTGTGAAACAATGTCAGCTGTTAAAATGGCAAGTCAAAACTCTCTCCAGTCTTACAAGCCGCTGCTCCCTTTCCCGCCTCCCTCTCGGTTCACTTGATTTCAGCCATTTGAAACGCTTTCAGATGCCTTTCCTCTACCTCCTCTTTGACCTCTCCATCTAACATTACTGCTGAATACCAGCGGTATTAAACCTAGTTTCTTCAGACGAGGCCACTTCCTCACCACATTGACCACAAACCCACAAATAAACACACAGTGTGCTTGATTTTTCCCTTTGAAGGCATCAGTCTGTCAGGGGATCTGAGCCCAGATGATAAAATTAAAGGGTTGCTATATATAGCTCTTCTATTTCCAAAGGAGGCTGCATGTGAAACACATACAGCAGGTAAAGAAACCCAGGATGAAGTGGGACAGCGTGATCACCCAAGCCCACAAAAAAATCCACAAAAACCTGAAAACACACTCGGCTATAAGACAGCATGGAAGACATTAGCTCAAGGCAAGATTTTCTTTCCATTTCTTTCCATTTGTTTAACATTCCCGAGGATGGCTCCATGAATGCTGCTGCTTTTTGAAGCCTTTGTTTATTAGTGAATATTTCAGTTCCAGTCTTCCATGGTATATGCCATGTTGCTTCAGTACCGAATCTGTGACTTTCACACAGTGTCAGCAGACCAGGTCAGGACATTATTTGAATTATTATTTCATATGCAGTCTACTTTGAATGCAATCTCATTACTGGCAACACTCCATTTAGTTTCAGCAAGAGAGCTGCATGGACAGAGCTTGCAGGAGGGAGCATGGATAAAGCACGCTGTCTAGAGCTGTGTTTAAACAAGAACTCTGGAACATGTTAAGAGAGTCAGATTGGAACAGTGCTCAAAGTTTTCTCTTCTGACACATGCAGGAGGTAGAACACAGGACAACAATAATAATATGCCAAATTATGGTTACCCTGGCACAACTGGAAATCACTCTATAGGGCTACTAGATATGCAGCTGATTAAAGATCATCCAACAGTGTGAAAAGAACTAATGTCTCCTTTAATGTTCCTTAAAATGGGCTTAATAATCAGACAATAATCTCAACATTTAATAAATGTTTCTGTGAGTTTTGCATTTATGAGTAACACATAAATCCTATTACTTAGGATTTATAAGTAGATAAATGTTTGATAAATTGAGTATAAGACTCTGTATTTTTGTTCTAAACTGATTTTAAAATAATTATTTAGCTAATTTCCTAAGGTATACATGAGTTATTACAACTGCGTTTCACTTGTCATTCATTTTGGAGGATTTTGTTGCAGTTACTAATATAATTTCTGACGTTATTATAAATGCTAAAAAGGGCGAAATGAAGTATAAACTAGTCAAGTTTGATTACTTTCATTTAACTTGCTGAACTGATCAAATGAATGTAAAGAAGCAAGCATATAACCAGTATGCAGCGCATGTTTCAGATATAGCACACTGTCCAATTTTATAAAAACACTAACCACGGTGGAGGGTGGTACTGGGCACCCTGATCAAAAGTGGGACTGAATCTATAAAAAAGTGCAAATGGAATAACACCACACTGAGATGGGAGCCAAGTGGTGGGATCAGTCTTCAGTTCTGTTTATTTTCCCACCGTGGACACACTATCTCTGATGGGATTACAGGTCACACCAGAAGTGAGAGCCAGGGGACCGGCCGTCCGCCTCAGATCTCGGTTTCAGTTTCCCTCCTCATGCTACATTAGCGGAAACTCTCCAAAGACCGCAACCGAGAATGCTTCAGCTGCTTTGAGAGGAGTAAATATGACCCATTTTTCTTGATTTACACACAGAATTCCCAAAAGTCTGAAAGTAGTTCCTTCACGTGAGCACAATGGAAGAACAAAACAGAGTATAATACAAGATAAAGTTCAGATAAAACACGCAAATACTCCCATCGTGAATATTATTTTCATACTGTATTAGTGTGGAGATATTCAGATAGTTTACTTGAAGAAATATTGCATTTTTATGTACATTTTAGATTTGGTTGGTTTCATGAAATATCTATACTGTCCATCCAAACTGTTGCGCTTGTGATACACTTCTCTGTTTTCACAATAGGATGTTTGTCTCTAAATTGTACAAAACCACCTGTTGCCACTGGAAACAAGACACAACAGCAATACTTCACAAAGCTCTCAGTAAACCCAAGAGACCACTAAAAGCTGATGAATTATATAACAGGTGAATTATTTCCATATCACAATGCATACTGTAAGAAGTAAGTTGGTGGATGAATAGCCCAGAAAAGCTCGTGTTTAACAACAACGCAGTGTTATTACATTCTTTTCGATTGCATCAGAGCAACTCATATCCTGTTAATTGTTTGATGCATTCCTTCCTTCTCATTCCATATTGAAAACTACTGCAAATGGGTTTTGCCTAACCCATCTTTTCAACCGCAAAGTTTTCTATGTTTGCTTGCCATCACGTTGAGTACACTTAACTTTTGATTTTTTGAAGAGGGAATCAGTAGCAATAAAGTTTTTTCTTAGATAAATATAAAGGAAAAAAAACCCACAGCAGTCTGAGCCAAGAGAATTTTTTCCTGAAGAGGAGAAAACCATAACTCTGCAGGTCCAGTGAAAACAGGAAACTCACTGCTGGTAGCTGATTTTAAAGTTCCACACACACCGCCGTCATATTTGTTCCCTTCACACGCTCCTCTTTGGTACTACAGCTATTTGCATAACTGTTCAGACCTGACAGTCACCCCCTGCTTCTGCCCTACTTCCAGTCTGTCAGCCTAATGCTTCCCAGCACTCTGTCTTTGTGGCAGCTCTTGTTGTTCCGGGAGCATCAAATGATCAACATATTAAACTGGGAGGACTCTTGTCTATTCTGGTCTGGTCTTCTGCCTCACATCCAAGGCCCCGGACTTAAATGCATTTAGTGGGTTGGCCCCAATTATGGATATCGGCTGGGGGCTGTCATGGTTTCCTACTTGTTGTTTCACCAGTGTTACGGGGGGGCTTTATGTTGTGAAACACCGAGAGTTGGAGAGATATGATCTCTGTGTGTATTGTGGTGGAAGAATAGGGCTGTGGGATCTGATACTGTGGAAATGACAGGGCAGTCTGATGTGTCAGACTCTCACGGGACGGCAGACACAGTGGAGAGAGACTCTGGTGGGAAAGTGCTGAAGTTTCACTCCAAGAGTGTTTGTGTGGGTGTTATATGTATTGTGTCATTTGTCTTTTCTTTTTTTTCTCTTTTTCAGAAGATCAGGGTAACTTGTGGATTTAGATGCTCACAGCCTGAGTGAAAAGATTACAGTTTAAAATGTGAACCAACTGGAACAATGTTAAGTAAAAAAAAAAAAAGACAGTTTCCCACAGACTGCAATCGGATGAAGCGTTCTACTTTGTGATTTGTCATTGTCATTTTGTCATAGCTTGCTGTATGGGGGTATAGCTCAGTGGTAGAGCAATTGACTGCAGATCAAAAGGTCTCTGGTTCAAAGCCAGATGCCCCCTTCCTCTTAAGTATAAAAGACTCACTGCACAGGACAGTACTTGACAAATAGGTGTTCAGTTAAAAAGGCATTTCAAGACTCACTAGGCAGACAAGTTCATGTTATTGAGGATCTTACAGGGGAAAAACAAAAGCTGTTTTAAAAGTAGATCTAGCAGAGAAAACTCACCCAAGAATGTGCAGACTGCTTGGGATTCTCTTGCTGTGAGGCAACAGCGCTAACCACAGAGCCGCTCTAAACCAGTGATGCCAGCTGACAGAGGAGTGGTGCACCAATACATTATTAGCATCTGAATCCAGCTTGTATGGAAGACTTTTATGATTCCCTCTTTCCGGTGGCTTTGTGACCAAATAAAAACTCCCTTTTGATCTTACACTTGCAGAGGCTCCTGTCATTCGATCTGTTAACCAAACCTCTGCTACCTCTTTTTCCAGGCCTTTGGATTTAGTGGAGACCTCCTCCAGGCTAAAAGGAAACTACCACTGAACAGTTGTCATTGGGGAAACCTTAATATCTCTAAGATGTCCTGATCCCCTGAGCTTTTTTCACAATATTCACCTCTGATACCACAATACCTCACACGGCGCAACGGCAGATGCTCGGTAATCTCTGCATCATTCTACATCTGTTGCTGTTTATGACTTTTAATGAATGTTTACTCTGCAGCCGAAAGTCTATTAACAGCTAGAAAGAATAAACACCCTGCTTTTAATTTCACAGTCTACAAGGAATCAGTCTTTTACATGTTGTTTTTAGGACTCGTGAGGACTTTCGTTCATGTTTTTGTAATGCAGAGCAGCAAAGTTCAGGCTTTTTGTTTACTGGGAGTGAACTCTACAGGGAGGGGGGTGATATACAGCAACATGAGGGACTGGGCAAATTAAGGAGCCATGACAATGAAAAGCAGATGTGACTGCTGAGCAGTGAAATGACTTTACTGCCATGTGAAAACATTAGACAGTGCAGCAAATACCAGTTAATTGTTGAAGACACTTGCACCAGTAGCTGGTTGAAATCATCTAATTTAAAGCATGTAGGTGACTTTTTTTTTCTCTGCATATCTCAGTCTCACAAACTTTGTTTTTATGACTGGCTAATACCCTTAAAGTAGTATTTACACAACTTTGGGGGGGGAAAGTAGCTTTTTTAGCCCATTAGATAACACTAGTGGAAACTTCAGAAGTTTTTCCTCTGTAAAATGAGTAAATTTGCATAACTTAATATAGACAAATGAATCAGAAGTAAAATGTTGTTCTTTTGATTGCTTTGTTGGAATCCAAGGGTTGTTGTTTTCTCATTATTTTCTCAGCGTTGTAAGCTCTTTTAGTTTCATGATCTGATAATAGCTATTAATATCAGGGAGCTGGTGTTAACTGATAGCTGGATGGCTCGGTATTAAAGGATGAAGCTTGCAGTAATAAGGCCAAGTACGGTTTGCCACATGGCATGGTTTGAACATGCCACCTGTCAGGAAATCCTGCATGATTATGGATCCCACAAACACACACTTTCCTCCCAGACTGGCCACCGTGGTCAGCGGAGGGAATCTGTTCTGTTTTTGACTGGGATTAATTCCTGGCACCGTCACTGGTTCAGCTCCAGCCGGGAAACAAGAGCAGCTTCCATCCCACAGGGCAGCGGTTTATCTCCTGTTGTGGGTCCAACTGGGCTGATCCTCTCATATTAAATGGATTAGCGGAGGCCTTATTCTACTGTCAGTAGGATTGTAGAATTTGGGCTTTTTTTCCCCTCCCAAAAAGTTAAAAAATAGTGAATTTGAATGATGTATTTATAAAATCTGACCTGTGTGCTTTTCTTTGAGGTATTTCTGCAGACTAGTGTCAGAAACATGATTTTCACCTGATCTCCCTAAGTACCAGTCATGTTTAACCCGCGTTTAGTCGTGTTTAGTCCGTGGGAAACTGCAGCATTAGTGCTGCTTACAAGCCTTTTGATTTCCCGTGGGAGACATCACGACAGAAGCAGGTTACTTTGGCACCCAAATGCTGCATGGCATGACTGCAATCGAACAGATCATATTATGCAAATTTAGGAAAAACTCACATCAAGGCTGATCAACAGATGCTCACCAAACATTGTGCACAATCACAACTTTACATCTCTTTTATGATGCCCACTGCAAAATTTTTATCAACCTACTGTCCACTTTCTGGAAGATTGCACTTTAACAACAGATAGCCTGCTGCTAGATCTCTGCCAGTCTTGAAGCAGATTCATGAAAGGTGCACCTCCCTGTCTGTAGTCTTTTATATTAATCTCCTTCAGGCAGCCGACTGAATCAGCCTCACGGGTTTCCATACAGGCGCCACTCTGATCACACAGTTTAATAGGAGGCGATGTCTGACCGAGCTGAGATCAAGCTAGCCACAAACAGCCCTGACCCTGGAACACAATGCCTGGAAGTCAAGAACCAGGCTCTGTCAGCCTATTTCAGGCCAACAATGTTAACATGATCTTTACAGTGTTCTTGCTGTAATGAGGAATTTGTGTCACTTGACAAAAAAGGCAGATAGTGGGTGTATTGTTGTGGTTTTTTTTGCCCTTGTCAATGTTATTTAGTTTTGCTTTGTTTGCTAAAAGTTCCCATCCACTGAAATATGGTTTTTAAATTAGTATTTCACTTTTTGACCTTCAATGTTCAAAATGATGTATGCACAGCATTTAAGGGTTGGATTATAAGAACTGCCAAAACTGAGAAGCCCAAAGACTCCAGTGGAATGGATTTTCAGCAGAGTAGGGAACATCTTGTGATACTCCATATGCAGCCAAGCTTTAAATATCCACTGTTTTTCAGTGATTTTAACCACTGAAATTGGATCTTTTGTTTTCCTTAAATAGTTAGTCATAAACACTAGACTCTTACAAGCAAAGGGTGGAGAGAGAGAGAGATCAAAAAAGAAAAGCAGGCAAAAACAGGAAGAAAAAAAAGTTTTTCAGAAGTTTTAGGAATCTTTACTTGGCCACACTGAGCTAAAGTTTCCTTTGAAGACCTTGAAGGCTGGAGTCTGAAACGATGCTCATCAAAATCTAACATGGTCGAAACTTCCAAATGCATCAGTGTAATTCAGTTTAACTCAAGTGCATCTGCAACTACATAAAAGAAAATTTGACAGTATATAAAAATATGAAATAAAGCTTAGGTTATATCACCCTGATTTCTAGTAGTTTTAGCACTGTGATCTACACCAAATCACCCCCACCTTATGATGGACTGAGATGGGCCTGCTATCGTTAAAGTCTTATGTCCATTCATTGAGGCTACACTTACTTATGGGCCCTTTCCCACAACCTCCAGGCACCTTGGGGGAAGTCATCCATGCATAACTGTGTTCCTTATTCAAAGGCTGAATGTAGAAGTTGTCCCAGAGGTTGGCTGCTGCAAGTGCGGCATTAGCAAAGCACATGCTCGCCTTTCAGAGGGAAACAATACTGCCCTTTGTGTTGGGCCACAAGTGTCTATTTTGATTTTGAAGGGGATCTCACAAGTGGATAGATGATGAGGGGACTTACAGGAACAACACACAGGATACATCAAGGACAGCATGCTACCAGAAAATTAACAAGTCCTCCAGCTATAAAACAAAGTGTGCTTTGCTGCAACATTTAAAAACAGCCACGCTCCACCAGATCTGATATCGGAGGAGATATTATCAGGTGCCTGAGATGGAGAGTAACATTCTCTGCAGCTGCTGTGACAGGTTGAATTTATCTGTATTTTTAACTTGCATAACAGATTCTATTGGGCCAGCTACAGACGTCAAAATAAGAGCTTACTGTAATGAATAGAGGAAACTACAGGATTCCTTTACCCTGTAAACAACAGGAGAAAGCATGACAGCCAAAGCATGCTTGCATAGCTGATAATTGTCATGATCATACTTTTTTTTTCTTTGTAATTGTAGCGATCTTTAAACTTTGGGTGTTTAAGTAAAATTCAGTTTTTCAAGTTAAGCAATAAAGTGTTGTCTTCATCTCCATCCCCCTTCTTATGGCCTCTTCACTGGTTTATAAATAGCAATGACCCATCTTTAAATAGGACATTGCTTTGTCTATTGTCTTTCCATGTCTGTGCTGTCCTGATCAGTGATGCTGAAGAAATGCAGTAAACATCCTCTGACCCGGCTAACCCAGGACTCCAATTCATAAGCTCCCTGTTATTAAACCTTAGTTACATTACTAAATTCTCTGTGTGGTTACAAGCAAAAGCAAAAAAAATAGCCAGTATTTGCTTTCTGTTTTTAGCACAAACTATTGGCCATATAGCTTCATTTATATGTTTATAGTAGTATTTATATATAGTATTTGGTATTAAATATTAAAATAATACATCAAGGACAAGAAGAATCATTTTAAGGAGCTTACTGTTTACTTCCTGGGACTCTAATCCCTCATACAGGGGATTACACTTCCTCATACACGGATGTGACATTTTGTCTTTTCTTTACCTTCTTAGCTAAATATACTTTGTTTATTTTGGAAAAACTAAGTTTCGGTTTCAAAATCCACTGTGGTGATGTACAGAGGCAAAACTGCAAAAACTGTGCCATCGCCCCAAATCTGTACTTTCTCAGCTCTAAATAGCACACAGAAAAACATCATCTAGTGAGCACATAATAGGATTTAGTAACTAAAAAGTTGAGCAAATTTCCTTTCAGAAGGTGGTTAGAAACACAAACTGAGCTAGAAAGAAAGTAAGAGTTGATATTTACGTAAATTCAGGGGCATCATTACCAGGGGGGGTTACAAACCAATGAAAAATGCTCTTCCAGAAGTACTGAGTGACTAAGGTTGGGATTGTTGTAACTTGCAGATAAACAAGCAGACAGCTGTGGACACCACGAGAGGATAATTATTTCTGACTAATTCTTTCATGTCTACATGGATTCTGCCCTGAGGACACAGTTTTTCCAATAAAATGGATAAACTGGCAGGGTATGAAAAGCAGAATGGGCCAACACAACAGTGGCAATTGTGGATCAGAAGGAAAAAATAAAATTATGATGTGAAAAACAAAAACTGCTCAGATGAAATAAGTTTGTTGTGCATGAACCGTGTGAAATAAAATAGCATCAGACAAAATACACAATCAAATAAAACCAGCATTTGTTTAAAGATATGCTTTAGTGGAGCTTTTCTTGTCAATTTTGTCTGGAAGTAGCCTCAAATTTTAATAAAACATGGATAGTAACTTAATTTTTGCCAAGTCTTGCTTCAAGAAAAACTTCCATTTTGAACCAGTGCTTCATTTGGTAAAATAGTTTTCTTTAAGTTTGTTGAGATGGTAAAGAGGATAAAAAAAATGCTTGCTGAATTCAGTAAATAAAACATGCCTAGACGTGCCTTCTCTTTTTAACATGATTAGGCTCAGCATCAGACTGTTTAAGAGTAGTCCTTTAAAGGAAGTTTAGGGGTTTGGGGCTTGGGGTGTACTGGAGTGGTGGCTCCCTATTCTTCTCAATACCCTGCTTTGCATTTTCATTGGTATGAAGGCCATCTATCAGGATCCCCTATAGGCCTTTTCAGAGCCAAATAAAAGGATCACTGTGGACAGACCTGTCTGTGGGTTGCCCAGACATTGGAGACAACAGATGTGTTAAATGTAGCCCTCTCCCCCACAAAAAGCCCAGAGAGCTGGGGCTGCATACTATCTAATGGAGAGGCAGCTTTATGTTAATTGCTGAATGGAGTCAGTCAAAGGTGCTGTGAGCTTTTGGTGAGCATGTTCAAGGAATCCCACATCATAAAGAAATCCTCACTTCCCTCCACTTTCAGGAAGAAAGCACTACAAAGAAAAGGCCATAAAATAGTTGCCGGGGTCTGTAACTGAACGGCAGCATTAGATCCTACAAAAACCCACCATGTAACTTTATCTGGGTGTAAAACTATGCCTGGACCTTGGATCAATATGACTTTAAACCAGGGGGTGCTGCACTGAGCCACAGGGAATCAATATGGCAATTCTTTTTGTGATATTGTTTACTTTATTATTATTTATTATTATTATTTATTATTTTATTTTTTTGTTTCACACATGTTACAGCAGTAATGCATTCCCATACACAACCTTCCTTTCAATTAAAGTAACACTGGTTCCATGCATGAAAAGGAGCAGGAAGAAGAATAAATTCTGATTGATACCTGCCCCCTATCTGTGATAATACAAGTAAGCAACCAAAATTACACTATGACAATTTTCTGCACATAACAAAACAAAGCAAAGCAAACAGAACAATATACTCAACAATGAGCAATACCACTAAATATCAAACTAAAAGGATCATTTTTCTACAATTAAATTATATTCTTTTCAACTTCTTCATATTGGTTTATCATTTTATTCTAATAGCAGAATTTAAATTGAGAAACATTTATACAACACTTAAGATGATCACTGAGAGAATTCCAGTTTCTTGTGCCTATGGCTGTTGGACACATTTGCCTTTGTGTGGTTCGAGCAAACCGGTGCTTAAAATAAAACTTCCTTCTTCCGTCCCCATTTTCTGAACACAATACAAATAAACTTTGTAACTTAAGAGGTAGTGTTTTATTTTTCGCCCTAAACATAATAGTTAAAGTCTGTAATTTCACTATGTCTTCTAGTTTTAACAATTTCGATTTTATAAACAAATTATTAGTGTGTTCTCTATATTTAACATTATGCATAATTCAAAGCGCTCTCTTCTGTAATAAATATAATGGTTTCATATTAGTCACGTGTGTATTTCCCCATACTTCAACACAATAGCTCAGATAGGATAGAAACAATGAAAAATATAATATTCTCATTGTCTTGTAATCTAATATATATCTAACATTACCCAGGATATAAATACTTTTAGCCAACTTTTTTTTTAACATGTTCAATATGTGATTTCCATGTTGACTGGAATCTATTATGCAGAATGGGAGTCCTTTACCAGACTTTTAGCACAAATGCAGTAAAATAGGCAGAATTCGAATCTTTTAAGGTACAGGTGAAGAATTCATTGCTAGATTAAAAAAATCAGCATGTTGATGTTTTTCCAGCAAAATGCAGGACCAAATTTTAAAAAATCACTATACAAGGGCACAGCTATAGAAACTAGTTAAAATATTTAATTGTGCATGTTTTGCTAATGCAAATTAAGGCATCATAGCTTTAAAAACAGATAATAAAAGTGCAAAGTGCAAATGCAACAGATGTCTACAAAGTGACTCAGTAAAGTCTTTGCACACAATAAAGTGCAATAATCCATCTTACTTCATTTCATTTTTTTTATTTATATAGGTCAGGAACTAGTTTAAATAGTAAATTAGAAGAGCTTACAATATCAAGAACAACAAAGGTCTGAGTTCTTAGTGATGGTGGGAAAGAAGAGCTGAAAGCAGCACCATCTGAGACAAAAAGGACCACATAAACCTCCCTGTATGCAAAAATAATCGAATTGTAGTTTTTAACTGTTCATAAAAAAATATAAAACTACTGATATCTGTGATTCTGACGCCATTATCACACTTTTTAAAAAATAAATTTTGTGGTTTCACAAGGCTCTCTTATTTTGACTCAGTGCTTTGGTTGGAGATAACAATAGAAAACATGGCTTCTAGTACGATAGCAAGCTGTGAGAGCTTGCTGCTGTTTCCCTGCTGGGCCCACGCTTACCTCCTGTATTCCTGTGGGAATCAGGATAATCCTTGGTATCGCACCCTTTTGTCACAGCATTAGTGTTTCATTTTATTTACCCACTATATCTTATACATACTTAGCTTCCTTATTCATAGCAACATGCTGTATACCTTATATTAAAGCATATTTTCAATATTGGAAACTTTATTGGTGTTACTAGAATTAGAAGGTTTAAATTCAACTTCAGCATCCTAGGACCCTTTGTGACACTGAAGGAGGAGGAACAAAGGTTCCTGCATCAAACCCTTCGGTCTAAACAATGGCAGCTTGGCGTGGTTAGCCTGAGGCGAAGCCATCTGCCACTGAGAGTGGAGTCTCTTTGTCGGCTATTGTGGAATGTGGAAGCAGATTGATGAGGGCCGGGTGATTCCTTTAGGCCCCGATGAGGCAGCAGGCAGCACAGAAATCCGAACAGACGCCACTGGGAACTCCCTCTTCTTCTGTCTCCACAGCAGTCACATGACGGAGCAGCCAGACACCAAAACCTGGGAACATGAAAAGGGAAAGTGTTTTCAGAGGTTGATGCAATGTGTTAGAAAAATCAGTAAAACTTGTGTTCTCCAGGATCATTCTAGGAAAAAGGCTTTATTTTGATCTGTTGCAGTGATAGCTTGAAGGAAAATGAGAAGAATGAATTTTCTTAACTGTGCTTCTTTCTCCTCTGCTATGTGGTGTGGGGGACCAAGGCTGGAGCCCTGCAGGTCATGTCCTTGCTGGGATGATGACCTCTAACCCTCTCAGCAGGTGTGTGTGGATGGCCTTTACTGAGAAAGGCCTGTCCAAAAGCTCTGCAGCTTTTGGAGTGGGTGGCTCAGTGAGGGGGGACAGGGCAGATGTTGTATGTGAAATCCCCCAGGGAAAGTGTGCCACCATTGAGGGAAAGGGTCAGGGCAAAAGGGCGGATCTCACACAACCATGGTTGTGCAGCATGCAGCATGCAGCCATGGTTTCCATGGCAGCTTGCTTGCATCACTAAGCTTTCTGTTGTCTGGGACATAAAATGGCAATTTAGGCTCTGGGATCTCTGGAAAAACAAGGCTTTATTTTGTTTCTGGTTGCAGATATTCTGCAGAACTTGGTTCAGAACCACAGGCAGGATCAGGTTTACTTTTGAGTAATTTTGCAGATGAAAGAAATATGAAGTGACAGTGAAACAGGAAAGCAGGACTCCGTGAAAACAAGCAGATATAAAAACAAAACTGCTGATGGTATATTGTTTAATTTTTTTTTTAAGCTGTAGCAGCCTGAGAGGATCTTTATTTACTGTTCAAATCATTCACCATTTTTTAAAATAATTTTTACAGTTCAAAAGTACTGTATGTGACTGTGTGCGTGTGATTTTCTTGCATACTTTTCTGTACACCACACAAACATGAAATCTTTATCTATAAACAGTCACTATAATAAGAAACCTTAATGTCTGTAGATGGTTTCAGCTGGGAGAACTGCAAAGTCACGGAGTGCTGTAGAAAAGGCAGAGATAAAAAAGCAGACCTTGACGTTCTGACAGTTTACTGTGGCTTCACTGTAAGTCATTTCCTTTGAGGTGATGGCTACAGAAGAATCAAGTCTTTGATCAAATCCTGGCTTCAACATCTTATCTCACCAAATGGGCAATAAATCATTCGCTTAACTGAGTGAAAGGCAGCCCAAAGATCCTGCTAAGCTAATTATGTCTTTATTGCAACTTTAAGGGAACTTTTTGTTCTTCAGCTAAAATCATTGGACAGGATTATATGTCATAGTATGATAACATGTTACTCCAAAGCTTGTTAAAGACAATTTATTGTGGGAGTTAAACACAATTACAACTTTTATCAATCTTTAACATCAAAGCAACATTGACTATAAATCTCAAAAGTCTTGCAATGCTGAAATAAGGAAACCACAAAGTATACTGCAGCATCAAGAGCTTTGTTCTTCTCAAAGGCCGCTCAAATAAAGAGCCAGCTTGAGTTATAAATGGCTTGAGGAAACAACAGACATTACAAATAATTAAGCGGAAGCATTTTTTGAGATGGCATTGACAGCAGAAACCTTACAGCATTTTTTCCCCTGCTAAACCTTGTACGTAATAAACCATTGGGCTAGGGGGTCCCTGTTTTCATACAAAGGACCTTTTCTGCAATAGTGCTCGTAGGCCAAATGCAAGAGCCATCAGTCCTGTGATGCATGACATTTGTATAACATTACCAGGGTCACGGCATAGACTGGAGTGGGTCAGGACTCTGGACAAACTGTGGATTTCAGTCGGCATGAAGAAAGCACAGGTCAGAGCACACTTAGATATGCATCTTAAGCCAATGCTTGGCCACAGTGACTGAAAAAGGGCCATCGCTCTATAAAGCTACTGTTGAAGAACAAAAGGAACAGTCTCAGAGGATAAAAGAAATATTATACAATATCAGCAGATGCATCAAAGGGTTCAAAAGTCAATTATTCTGTTCAGAAAACATGAAATATATTCATTACAAGCCTTTTTAACTCAATAATGCCATAAAACATGGCAATGGGCATATGAGCCGAGAGTTATTCACAATGGTGGGAGTTTTACTATGCTGATCTTGGAATAAATTATATAATAATTATATAATATACTTAAATAATTATATAATAGATTATGGTGTGTGTCCTGTATATGAAAAATGGATGGATTCATTGTCACCTACAGGTTAGTGAAGGCCTGTTGTGAAGTCTAAAGCTGACTAGTTTCTTGGTGTTTTGAAACATGGCCCATCATCTGACTCACAGGCGAACAGCTACTCGGCCATGAGATAAAATTAACTCTACTGTTTTTGTTATTCGTTTTTACTTTAAAAGGGACTCTATTTTACAAAATAAGACTTGAAACTACCTGCTGGGGCCATAAACTCATTAGGAAAGAGTTGGATGGATGGCAGTGGTTTGAAAAAATTTAATATTTAGGTCAAGTTTCAAGTTTGGAGCCATTTTTCTGCTAGCCAAAGCTGCATTTCATCAACCATGTTTGTCTTCTGTGGGGCTAACTCTTTTTATATTTGCAGTGTGTACATAACAACTAAAGAAAGGGGAATAGTAACATTAAAAAAATTACATCAGAAGCACAAAGGAGATGTATGGTCTGGACTCCAACAATGGACATCTGTTAAAGATTCAAATGTCTCAACAAAACATCATAACCATTCAGCTGCCAGTAATATATTCTAATCTAGGTCAAAGTGGTTGACTGACTGACAGCCAGTGTTTGTTATAAATTCAGTCATGTCCCACTGTCACTGAAAATTGAAATACATTTGAGGTGATGAGAAAATGGACATGGAAATTAAGCCTCAACTAGTTTTTCAAGATGTGGTTTACAGTAACTTTATCTGTGGATTATGTGGTCCAGGAATTTGGGCAAAAACTATGTGAAAGGAAACTGAATAATTACATTTACAGGGATTCAGAATTTAGGCAGTGATAAACAAGATTAATTGATGAAACTCTGGCTTCCTCTCTTCCATGCAAAGACAGAAGATAAGTATCTGTATCATCAACTTATGCCAGAAAGGATACATGTACCGCCAGGCGTCCACGAGCCAACACAAACATGGAAACCTCTTCACTGTCAGAGCAGAGGTAGAGGGAGGAGACCTTCCCTCTGATTAGCTGGAAAGGGTCATCATCCCCTGACATCTCTTTGTCTCTGCAGTATTGACGGAAAGATCCCGATTTCCCAGGTCACTACCGCTGCTTCGTTGGTCTTGGCCAGAGTTTGCCTGACGTGTCTCGGTGTGACCTTTGATGAGACAATGAGAACATAGTCACATATTCAGGAAAGGTGCACATGGAGATTGTGCCTTTGTAGTCGTGTGCTGTAAATACCATCCAGGAATCGCTTTTCTTGTGATATTACAAAAAAAAAAATTGTGGATGCAACAATGCATCAGGCTTATTGGTGTGTTAGTATTTAGCAGATAATAAATCGGTACAAACATAGCATGATAAGTATTATAAATGTATTTTCCCTGTCCCACACAGTAGTGAGGGGTTTACTTTTACTCTCAATACGTTTAACATCTGAGGATGGTGTCCGTGTTTCAGCCATGAAAAACATGACATCGGCCAGCTTTAGCCTCCGGACTCAGCAACAGCCTGGAAAAAACATGATACAGGCCACGCAAATAATCACAGAAGGATATCATATATTGAAATGCCATACATCAGTCGGACAGTCTTCAAAGGCTTTAAGGACTTTACACTTGCCAAGTCATGCCTTAAGGTTGGATGTAGAGTCCTCCGTAGATGAAAAATGACAGTTAAGAGCAGTATTCTTTCTAATTATACTCTTTTATATTGGTTTTACACGACTTTGCAGCAAGGTCACCCCAAAGACCGCATTTTACAACAATTCTTAAAATCCTGCGGTTTCCTAAGTGTCATTCTATGCTTTCTTGTTCATGAGTTGTAGTAGTGTAGAGTTCTGCAGTTTGCAGAATTTTCCATATGTTGCCGAGCCTTTAAAGAAGGCTTTTTGAGATGATTCCCTAGGCCTTATTCCCCAATCGGGATCCCACGTGTGTGTGTGTGTTGGCGTAGATTAGAATAACAGGACAAACACTGAGTAGGATGTGAGCCACCCAACTCTGACCTCCATCTGTGCGGTTTCCTCTCCATTCTTCCTGGGTGGGACTCCCCCCAGGAGGTCCAAACTTACACATACTTACTGTACCCCAGTCGTGTCTTCCATAGTGCAATGCTATGACCTCTTGGACTAGCTGTAGTGTTTCTCAAAGTGCCAAGGTTGGGGACCTTCATAGATGTGATTTTGTTGCAGTTGGGCTACTGCCAGCAGAGATATGAATCTCCAGTCATGGTGCAGGAAATCAAAAATAAACTGCAGAACACATTGAATTAGTGGGACCGGCTAGATAATCCACCTTTATCATAACAATTAAGTTAACAGACTTGTTTCTCAGAAAACATGTAGTGTTGACATCATTTATATCTGAGGAACATCATCTTAACACAAGACTTTGTGGGAAATGAGCTGCAGCAGCCTTCAAGGCTAAACAATGAAGCAAAAGAACAGCAAAGAGGCAAAAATTACACTTCCTTATTCTTTTATCAGCAGGGAACCATATATGGCCAAATGATTTGCACTTCCAATAACACTCCAGGGTTGAAAAATCTGTATGCTCTATAAAGGCCTGAGTCAGAGTTACAGCAGAAAAAAGAAGAATGTTTGAAGCCTGGTACAAAAATCACTTTTGTTTCTATAGTGAATATATCCCATCATAACAAACAGTGTACTGGAGCCGATTTACTTTAATAGATAACCAGTTTAATATTTATTAAGGCTTAAAACTGTGTGCACGAGGGTTTTAAATGCCACTGGTCACCAGTGACTCTGCATCAGGGTTAGGCAGTTCATTTTCTTAAGGGGCTGCATGAGAATCTATGAGATACTATTGTGATGGACATCAATAAGCTAAACTCGGTTCTGTTCAGTATTAATTTTATCACTCTATAAACCACTACTGGCAAGATTAGATGTTACAACTAGGCCCTATTTGTGGCCTGTTGAGAAAATTAATTGGCCACCCTTGCTCTATGAGGGTATGAACCGATGTTTTATTGGCTGCTTTAATTTGAACTATGAGTGTGATGAAACAGTTCAAGAGACACTGTTAAAAATAGTTATTTGATTTCAAGTAAAAATTAGAACTAACGAAAGAGAATTAACAACAGTGAAATATCACATCAATTCAATTTTATTTATACAGCGCCAAATCGCAACAACAGTCGCCTCAAGGCGCTTCATATTGTAAGGTTGACCCTACAATAATACATACAGAGAAAACCCCAACAATCATATGATCCCGCCATGAGCAAGCACTTTGGCGACAGTGGGAAGGAAAAACTCCCTTTTAACAGGAAGAAACCTCCGGCAGAGCCAGGCTCAGGGAGAGGCGGGATTTATAACAAGTACGATTCAATGCAGATGACTGGAGAAGAAATACTCAATCCATCATGGGAACCCCCCAGCAGCCTACACCTATTGCAGCAAAACTAGAGGATTCAGGGTCACCCGGTCCAGCCCTAACTATATGCTTACTATATGTTCATCATACCAATAAGGTAATGGTGATAGCATTGGTATGTTGATGTTTAGTAGCAATCTTAGTTCATTTTCTAATTAGCACCAAATACAAAGCACGACTAAGGCTGGAGGAAATTTTATTCTGACGATAGCAGCAGGTAAAAGGTCAAAGATCAGTTACAATTACATGATTGATACACAAGTTATGTATCCACTGGGGATGATGAGTTTATCTCTTCAACAGTTGTTAATATCATCCCTTAGAGCCATACTGGTAGCCCATCTTTAATACCAGGCAGTGTGCACTACACCTTTGGATACTGTTAGACCTCCATACTGAGAACAACTGTTTGTTTTTTCCATTTGTTTATCTGTCTATCTCAGGGGTGGGCAATTCCAGGCCCCGAGGGCCGGTGTCCCTGCAGGTTTTAGATGTGTCCTTGAACCAACACAGCTGATTTAAATGGCTAAATTAGCTCCTCAACGTATTCCAGAGGCCTGGTAATGAAGTAATCATGTGATTCAGGTGTGTTGATCCAAGGTGAGATCTAAAACCTGAAGGACACCGGCCCTCAGGGCCTGGAATTGCCCACCCCTGGTCTATCTTATTCTTCTGAAAGTAGTACTGCATATCAAGAACACTTACAGATACAGAGCTGGTACAAAAGTCCCCTAGAACCAGGCATGAAATGATTAGAATTTGGTAGTCAAAGGTCACTGAAGCTCAACTATTCCTATGCTTATTATGACAGCATTTTAGACAAATTTGTAATGAAATCAAATGAGAAAGTGCTGATATTAAGACCATGTTGATGTTCTTCCTTGTGATGTTGTTATTTTATCCAAAAATAACTTTCTTAGTGCCATAACTCAAGAACAGAAGTCAGATTGTGTCTGTGTTAATTTGTGAAACGTTGTTTACTGTTATGACTACAACTTTGTGTTTTGTGTTTATGGGCAGACAAAAAAACACTTAATACTTTTCATTAAATTCCTTTAAAGTCTCATTTTTATCCAGTATGTGGAGACATGTAAACTCTAACAGCTCTGAGCTCGCTGGTGGTGGTAATTCTAGTTTTAAGCCCTGAAAATATACAAATGCCCCCACAGCTTATTTCTGCTTTTTTTTCCACATGCAGTCTTTTAGGTTTTGCATACAGATACATGCAGACAGAGATGCAAGCAAGAATTTGTCTGGTTGGCTGGAACACTTCCACCCCGTTATGGAGAATGGGGTTCAGTCTGGTGTAGATCCCAATCCCCTCAGGAAGTGTGTGCATCAGAGCAAGCAAAAGGAAGTTTACACTGCTGCTCAACAGATCGCTGTTTATGTTGGGGCCACCTCTTGAGGATGCATAGGGGCTTTGATTTTTCAGTGTACCATTAGATGAGTCACTTTTTTCCATATGTTAAATGAAAAGCAAACAAAGTGATTATGTTGTTGTTGCTATTTGAGGGTTACGGACCAGTGGTATGGTGATTCTCTGAGTCTGGAAAGTTGGGAAGGCTTATTGTTAAATCTAAATTCAGTATCAGTTGATTGGAATACTCTAGCCAACAAAAAAGAATCTGAAAGCTTCTTAATTACAAAATCAATAGTTTTTATAGCTAAAGAGCTGACAGCCTCATAGATAAAGACAGAGTGACAGACAAAAACTCACTGACCATTGTATGACCTTTCATAAGGTCAGTCAGAGTTCATCCATTTTCTTTTGCTTGATTATGCTTTTGCTTTGCAGATTAAGCTTATTCTGTGAATACAGTTCAAGTCAATCAGACAGTGATTGACTGTGTTTTTCCTTTTCTATTTGATGTCTCTTGTTTTACCTTTAGCTGAAAGTTGCTAAAGCAGAAAAGATTATTGTTGCTCTGCTGATCAGAGAAACTGACAATGAAACAGATTGTCGAGAAACTCTTTGTTTCCTTCCCTCGATTTCTCCACACAAGCATAGCAGGACTTCTTTAATGGGTCTGCCAAGGCTGTGTTATGCATATTCCTGTACTTATATGCCTAAATGCACTTGTCACAAATACAATATGAAACAGCAAATCTCTCAACTACTGTTGTGTCTAATTGTTGATTGTAACATGTTGAGAATGTTTTCATTTGGAATTTAACAGGATAGGAAAAAGTCGGAGAAGTCTTCATTTTTAAAGCAGTAGTGTTATAAAGATCCATACCATTAACTAGGCTCTTGAACCGAGGTTTCTTTGGTCAAAGTGTCTGGATTACTTCTTTGTGTAGCACCTGCTTTGGGCTACTAACCCATTACACAAGCATAGTTAACAACTTATATAAGTGTAAAAGATTGTTTGTGCTAGAGTAGTCTATTAGTCCTTCTTCCCACAGTTTTGTCCACAAGTATGGCCTAGCTCCTGCATTTTGCTTATAACAAAAATAGACTTGATGTTAAAAGCCAGGGCTTTTTAATTAAGACACATTTGCATGTTTAGCTAATAAAATGCACAACTGGGGCCAATTCGATATGGTTCATGTCTCAAAATAAAGCAGCTTGAAGCATTTTCTAAAAAGGGTTTTATACCAACTATTGGACGTAAATGTAAAACTTATGCCCTAATAAGTCTCCAAACACAAACACACACCAATCTGCTCTCTCTTCTTACCAAATATGTTTTCATACATGTTACAAAATGCCACTTTGTCCCAAGAGACAAAACATTACAAACGATCAGATTTCCTCTCTTTGAATTATGGTGGTCTGACAGATGCAATCTATCTTAAGAAACGAGATTTGGTGAGAGAAAAATGACGGCTTTGTTTTTTCTGTTGCGGAATGTTTGGGATTGGCTGTTATCTCCAACATGTTTTACGCACTGCAATGAAACAGAGATGTTCTGGCAGCCAGGCACACAATGGCACAGGGTTATCAGCCGTGTCACTTCAGCTTGTCTTGCATTGAAAACACCCCCTCTGTTTCACGGGAAGGTGGTCTAACATGTGCTTGGCCTGCAAAAGAAGTATGTCAGTCGGGGTCATAACTACCACTGAGGACACGGGAGGTGGGTGGGAGGTCATGCATTTTTTGCATTGAAGCGCTAGCATTCATTTGTCACAAAGGGTTTGAATAGGTTTTTAAGGTTCTTGTTTTCAGGCTTCTGTTGGATTGTACATAAAACCTCTCTGAGTAAGAACATTTCTCTAACAAAGACATGCCAAATGTTATTTATTTTCATTGTACCAGCCTACATCAACAACCCCTCTTGGTGGCGCTGTCACTTGGTGTTCGCTCGCTCTGCGGTAGAGTATCACTTCCTGTTCCTGTTCCTGCTCAAACACAGTGGTGTTTCTGAGTAGCTTATTTGCTTAGCAATTTAATTAACAACTTTTAAATACATTCTGCTTTCATAGTATAATCTTCACGTGCTTCATCCGAAGCACACT
>NW_005187419.1:1377187-1442203 GCF_000239375.1 Pundamilia nyererei
TTTTCTCTGTATCTATGAAGCGCCTTGAGGCGACTTATGTTGTGATTTGGCGCTATATAAATAAAATTGAATTGAATTGAATTGAATTGAACAACTCTCGCCCATAAACTGAACACAACAATGTCATTTTGATAGTACTTTTCTTTGATGTTACATTGCAGAATTGTTGGGGGAGTTTCTACTGTGTTATGAAGAAGGAAATTCAACCAACTATCTGTGAGGTCTGTCAACATGTGTGTTCTCCTTTTTCTGTCAGTGGAAAAGTTGCAGCCTACATCTGAGCCTCATCCAGAGTGAAATATTTTAATAATCTTATGATTATGGTGAGATTTTTTAACATTACACATAACATATGCATGGTTGATTTAGAGTAGGAATCCTGCCAAGGTGGAAAGACACAAGATATCCTCCAGATTTCCTGAACTATGAATCACAAAGCTCTTAAACTGAAATTGAAAATGTGCCATCGTGTTAAATTTTATTCGTTTTAAGCAGGTCTCACTAAATAACCAGCATTTAAGTGGCCTTTAATGCTTAAGGAGGTCGAATTTGTAGGAGATCCCATGTGAATACATTCCTTTCTCTTGACTAGATACAGATTGTATTGCTACAAAGGGAACATAATTGAAATCAGTCAGAGAGTTATTGGGTGTGGTCCTTCCATCTGATCTCTTTTGTTCTCTTTTCAGCTGTAATTTACTAAAGAAACAAGATACTGTTTTTTCCATTCATAGAGAAAATAATAAAGAAACAGGTCATTGTGAAATCCCTTTCACTTCCTTCCCTTAATGTGTGCAGCACACAAGCACAACTAGACCCCAAACAAAGGCTTTTAAAACTGTCATATGTAGCCCACACATTTTTTTAATAAGCCAACAAAAAGCCAGAAGAGATTTCTGCTATTTAAGATGATATCATGTTGAAATTTAGTTATTTTCTTTAGAATTTAAGAGATGTCAGTTCATCATTATTTAAGAAGAAACTGGACATTAATTTACACATCATTTGGTTCTTTATCCAATCATCTGCATCCAAAATGTAAACATTTATTGCACTTTTGCACTCTGTGAATTATTTGTACGTAAATAGGGCCATGGCACAACCCAGTATCAGCCATGCTTTAGCTGTCAGGCAGATGATCTCACATTTGAGTCTAGAATACTTTTACAGACAAGTTCATGGTTGACTCAATGACTTCAAGGTGCCCAGGTCTGTAAAACAAGCCCCAATTCCCTGAATGTTGCATACCAGCAAACTGCCCAAACGTCTGCTTTCATAGAACTGCTCGCACTTGTTGATAATCAATTAATCAAGTGCATTTGATTAGCGACAGAACCTGCTTGCCAGTTGGTCGTTTTCTTCTCTTTTTTGCAGTTTTTCTTATCATTGTCATTTGGGATGAATTTGTTGGGACGTCTGGGAAAATTGCGGTACTGTTTAAACACACCTGAATGATCCAGATCAGCAAACTGCCCAAACTTCTTCTTCTGAGTTGCTCACACTTGCTGATTATTGCTCAATCAAGTGCATTTGATTAACAGCCAAATCCCTGCTTGAAGGTTGGTATGAGGTGTGTGTGTGCTCATCTGCTGTGTTCCGTTTCCACCAAATGCGATGTGATGCTCGCCAAAGGACATTGTTCGACAAGTCTTCAGAAGCTACTTAAACTGTTCTGCCATTAAAGACAAGAGCCTTTCTCTTGGCAACCCTTCCAAACAAGCCATACTTGTTCAGTTTTCTAAATGTAATGTCATAAATTTTAAATTTTTGCATGCTAACTGAGGCTTGTAGCATTTAGGATGTAGATATTAGGTTTTTGCAATTTAGGACCTGACCTGTCTGACCTTGAGATGAATTTGCTGGGACTTCCAGTCAATTAACTGATGATCAGTTAATTGACTACATTTGATTAGGAGCTACCTATTGGCTGTCACCTAATGTCCTATTTCCCATAAAAGCAAAAAAAAAAAAAGGCTGCATCAAGTCCAACAAAAACTTTATTTATTTATTTTTAAATGACTTCATGTGAGATTTGGGGGAACTTGTGGATTTGGAGTTAAAAACCTGATGGGGAAGTTAGAAATATAGAGAAACAAACCAGCAGCTATAGGATTGACAGTACAGTATGTGCAACTGGAAGCTATTGTCTCCTTAATGTAGTCATTGTGTATAAGCAAATGCATTCACTTCAGTGGGAACCGTGCCCCAGGATCAGTTATGTAAATACATTCTGAACACAGAGAAAAGAACTTGCTTACAAAGTACAAGTGGATTATATTTGACAAAAAGTAAAATGCCAAACTTACTTAACAAATACCCCTTTTATTATTTTTGACCTAGCAGGTCATTTTCCCATCTTCATTTTTACTGATGAGGTACACATTCAGACCGAAGTAATGAAAGTCTAATTAAGTTGGGCAGAGCCCAGTGAAAAATGGGCCACTGTGACCATGTCTGTCTGAGATGTGGGAACTGAGGTCACACATGAAAAGGAGGGTTTTTTTCTCATGATAAATGACCAAGTGAAAATGAAAATAGTGAAGCACAAAAATAAAGAGGACAACAACAACAAAAAAGATCTTCACAATACTGTGGTTTGGTTAAGTAGGTTGCGCGAACAGAATTTTTAAAATGCAACTAACTGTGGTTACCCAAGGCCACATAGCTATGGTCTGTGAACACTTTCTGAGCTAGATGGCGAGCAAGTGGAATTTCTTCTGTCTATTGTGAAATTAGACTTTAGACTGATGAGACGAGACAAAGAGCAAATTAAATGCCACTGTGGATTTTACATTACATTGTTATAATTCTATTTCCTACAGTGTATGAGGGGCACTGACAGCTGATTTATTAAAAAAAATAATAATAAAATAAGATTGCGCTCTAAGAACAGTGGCTGTGAAAGTCAAAACAATCTGTGCTTTAATCACAGACACCACAGTAGTTTGCTGCAATACGAGATAAGAAATAAGATCCACCAGAGGAGGCAGGATGGGAAGATCGATTACTATGAGGTTTCCCATGATTCTGACTCTCTCCGGGGAGACCGAGCTCCTGCTCCAGCGCTGCGTGGGTCTCTTAACTGTCATTATCACCGATGGGAGCCACAATAGGTCAGGGAGATGAGATAACATTGTGAGCAGTGGAGCAGCAGGTGAGAGGCTCAACAGGGCATGATTAGGTATCCGGGTCCCAGGGTGTAGCATTGCCTGGGGCCTCGGGGGCCTCGGCCCCACCATCTGCCAGGGTGAATTCTTCTCACTGCACAGGAACTGCTCAATAACAGCACAAACTGTTGCTGAGGGGCGTTCCTTTGAGTTTCTCCTGTTACACTTCATAGGGAGAAGTGTTACACTTTACAGTGCAGGTCTTTATTTACCTTCTCAAAACACGAACTCAAAGAATTCAACAAAACAAAAGACTAAAACTTCTGGTATTTCTGTAGTAATTCTGTTATTTATGTAGTTTGTATTCATTAGCAATAGATGCCTGTTCGAGTACAAATGAATATACATTCCATGAGGACACAAATCACCTGGTTTATCTGAAAATAGCACATGTTTAATATGTAATCCAGATTCTGCCTGATCAGGGCTCCAGTGTGAGGCCATCACTCAGCAGGAGCACACCCCGGGGCTGCTCTGATGACAGCCATGCTGGATGGTTCACACATGACCCAAAATTGCTGCTGCACACAACACCCTGTCCTGTGACCCGCCAGCACCAGCCGCCCTTTTGATCTGATGACATGGTGTAAAATTGGAGATGCCCACCGCAGTCACACATGCCAAACATGCAGTTTGTATGACAGGCAGGCATGGACGCCGAGAATATTGAATTAGTAGATGTCGCGTAAATCTGCAGTGTAGCTGCATGGCTCTCGACTTACCAGACAGACCAGGTGAGCAGTTATCAATCAGCGTTTTGTAACGGATACTCTTTGAAGTGTTCGAATTTTGCCCTTCAGCGAACGTTCACTCACATGCGAACAGGAATCATAAGGCTAATAAAAGCATGTTTTTACAAAAGCACCCACAAACTGATGAGTCTGCAAGTGAAGAGCAGCAGCCACATCTGCTAGATCACTTAAAATCAGTTAAGAAGCTCAAGGTGCTGCTGTAGATAACGGACACTGATAACTGTGACCAGAACCTTTAACCTTAAAGACATAGATCTTGACATGCCTATTAGCCACCATATCCACTTTCACTGGCTTTAACTGAAGGCCATCCAAACCCATATTTAATATATATGACTGCATTGTGCAGCCTGACCACATGGCACTTTGTTTGTGGCCGAGAATCGTGTCATAATAATACGCCTTTGGACCCTTTTTGTCCGTTCAAAAATATAATGGAATGGCCAGATGTGGAGGGTGACCCCATGTTGACCTGTAGTGGAGTCTATAGTGTTTGTGTTGTGCACCCTAGCAGGCCGCCACAGGGAAGTGGTGGGTTTAATGGTTCTGTATTATATTGCAGTAGAAGAAAAATGTCTGTAGCAATATAATACATTTATCCCTCATAAGGTAGACTTAAATTTAGAGGTGATTTTTTGAGATTCAGGAAACAAGCTTACCTTTGTGTTGAGCAGTCTGTTATTTTGTCTGTAGTACAGACCACAGAGTGAAAGACTTTATCTGTTAAAGCCCAGGCTACTCTGTATTACACAAAACAGTCTCTGCATCTGCTCAGTCCATCAGATCTGATGCCGCTAACAGCCTCCAAACAGCCCATGATCAGGCTCCAGCTTCGGTGACTTTGCAACCTCCTGCTGGCTCACCAGAAGGTCTCTGTTTTGATTGTTTGATTACCCTCACTGGGATGACCCTTAAAGTTAATATCCCTACCATTAGGTACACAAGTAAGCATGGCTGCAAGCATGCTCCATGACTCTGGGTAAACATGTTGGCAGACTGGACGAATGTGAAGTGACCTGGCTGTGTGTCCACTGTCATGGCCAGAAAATATATAGATAACAATGTTTAAAGAGTACTATTGAACAGAAGAACATGTTGCAATACTGCTGTTTGCAGATATTAGCGTGCTGAGACCCCTTTTATATGAGTGTGCTAAAAAAAAATAGGCTTTTTACAGAATACATTTGTTTCATATGCACAGAGGGCCCGAGTAAGCCACCAGTGATGGATGCTCTACTAAATTCCACTCTACACAGAATCTATCTTCACTTTTTGTGATGCCTCCAAATGGAAACTTGAAATTAGTTTAGCAGAAGCGTGACTGGTTTCTCCATCTCAAAGCTGAGCCCTGAATTGCAGGGCTTGTGTTTCAAGAAGTGAGGATGAAAATGCAAATCAATGCAGGTTTTTTTTGTTGCTGTTTTTGAATTCAGCAATCAGACTTGCGTGGAAGAAAATACACAGAACAATGGCACAAAGAAATGTATGTCTGCATCTTGTGCGTCAGAAGTTTTGAAAAACTCTTTAGCTTAAATGATTAGCACAGTTTATCTTAGCTTTCTGGATCTATGCACAACAACAGCAACATCGCCAGGCTTATCTACCCGTACATATCCATCACAGTTTTGACAGTCAGTTTTGGTTTATTATGGTTGCTCAGACTTCTTAAGGGATCAGACCTCTGCCCTCAGACAAACACTCCTTGGGAGCATGCTTGCACTCATGTGGGCTGGGGGTCCTTCAGGGCCATCATGCTCCCTGGGGTGTCTGCTTGTGAGAGAGCCTGTTATTCCGAGAACATCCTGCAAGCCCTCCCACCCTCCCGTAGTGTCGGCAACGAAGGAGAGAAAGAGCTGGGAAAGCCCCGGTACAGAGGACAATTTGTGGTTTGAAGCTGGGACACTGCTGTTTAGGTAAACACTGCAGCATGGGTGGAGAGCTACATTATTATTATTACAGCAAAAACAAAAGTAAAAACTGTAATTGAGGGAAATATTTGTTTTTCCATAGCAAAGCTTCAGAAGAACAGCTGCTCAGTCTGCTAATCATTAAATGACAGGACTACTTACATGGCTGAGCTCACATTAACCACTTTCTCCTTTTCACATCATCACCATATGTCCCACAATCACTAGAGCACTGAGAAAAAAGCATGTACTGTTAATAGTGACTCCTCTGTCACGGCACTCAGCTAGCAGACGGTGAAGGGGGTGGGGGGGGGCTGACTGATTCCCACACAGAAGAGCTGTCAGCTTCTCAAGCAGAAATAAGGACAAATGCAAATGAATCAGCTGAGAAGCACACTTGTTGTGTATTTCTCTGAATCTCAGACACACTGAGCATCTTTGGGCCTTAACAGTACAAAATAATGAGGTCATATTGTGGCTGCAGCATTATGCAAGTGTCACTTTACATATCCAAGAGACATGATTTGAAAAAAATCAATGTAATGTATTTTATTTATTATCATTATTAATTCATGCATTAATTTTACATTTAATTACATTGTGGTTTGTTTTGATTTGTTTGTTTGTTTTTTAAGTATAACTAATACCATTATGTTTAATTGTACATACATACAGATTAAATTCAAACTGAATTTCTGTTATTGCTGCTGCCCACCTGCAGTACCTTAATGGCCCTACAGGAGGCCCTGAATCACACCTTTGGAATCACTGAAATAGACATTAATGTTATTCAACAGTAATCCAATATTATTTTATATATTATTATATAACTCTTCTTTCTGTGAGAGATGAAAATGCATATTTTATGCATATTCATAATTCATTTGTACTTTTCTTTGTTTTATTTTTTTTACCACTGTTGCCACTTTTACTTTGTTGTTTATTTATTGTATTGTACTATTTTGTGAGATCAATAAAGTATATTCTATCTATTGTTTTCTTATTATTATTATATTTTATTATTAAAAATTCTATTAACATAATTTTTATTTACAAAGCAAGTATTGTCATTTGTTTCATGAATGATTGCAATCGGACAAAATCTGGTGGCTAATCCATTTACCACATATGTTAGATTCAAGAGTAAATAGATTCAAACAGCTATCTGTTGCCCCCTGCTGGTGATAATAGGGAGATTGGTTAGGAACAGGTTGATGCATTTTGATTGCTTAAAAAATAATTATGAATACATGCTACAGCATGACCCAGTGTTTGAGTGAGACACTATGTGGGTTTTTTGTTTTTTGTGCACAAAACTAATTGTTTTTTTAGACTCTCAAGACTCTCAAGTGGAAAAGTGAGGTTGAAGAGGTTCATTTGCATCTTCCATCTCATTGGTCCAGTAGTCATTTCATAATCTCTTTTGTGCTTTTAGTGCCATGTCTAGCAACTGCATGGATTTAATGCTTTTTACAGGCTAATTAAAAAACATACTTATTAAGCTAAATGTTCCATCATTGCCAAGCTGCTTTAACTAGTCTTCAGTTAGGAAATAACTCTCTTTCAGCCTTAGGACACCCAAGTTATTGAAGGTAGAATTATTTACAATTTATCACTAAAAGCATTTGTAGGCTACTAGAAACACCTGCCAGCTGCAGTAATGTACCTTGTAGGGACAATCTATGGGATTTATTTTATTAAAACAGTAGAGCAGCCACCCTGAGAAAGACCAATAAAGCTGGTAAATGAACTAAAGCACTGAATATGAAAATATAGATTCAACTTTATCTACTCAACTTCAACTATGTTTAAACCTTCCAAAGCCTCACCTTGTTTGCATTATTTTGTCTACTAGTTTTGAGAAAAACAATGTACACTCTCTTTCATTTCTAAGGTTTAATTTATGAAGATGTAAAACATGTTTTCTGTAGCAGGGCTTACATGACCTCAAACTATAGTCCAGATGAATTACAAAACATATTACACCATGCGATTAATAATCTGACAATTTGAATCAAAATTCAAAAATTTCAATTCAAAATTCAAAAAAAATGTGTGTGAAAATCAAGTCCACCCTTATTGCTTACACGGAAAACAATAGGGAAAGCAGCAAGTGTGAGAACATCTATAAAAGAAAATGAAAGAACTTCTATTTTATATCCCTCTCTTGGCAGTTTGCTGCAGCATTCAGGAGATAAATTGTTAACAATCTGGGAGCAATTGTTCCTCGGACTTGGGAACAATGCTCTTTAAATCTTGTAGAGCCAAACGTGAGGCCATCTGTTTGACCAATAAAGCCTGGTTCAAACCTGGTCATGCAACAGTATAATGATTCCAAGCACAGCAACAAACTTACAATAGTTGAAAAAGACAAGAATCAAGATGTTGTATTAGCAAAGTCCACACAATTAAAATGCTGTGCAGAGAAACCCTCACTAATGCAGTAAGAAAGAAAGTGAGCCCAAACTCATACCCAATAAAAAGACTGATAGTCTTTGTATGCAGTCACTACAGTTCATTGTGCTGTTTTTAAAGGTGAACAGTTTAGAAACACGCTGTTGAATCTTGATGTATTTTAACTCACTGCTTCTGCATTTTTCTTTTGTTTTTGTTCACTCACAGTATGTTATTTGTTGCTGCTCATCCAGGCTTGTATTTAAATAATTCTAGAACCAGAACTTTTGTGCCCTGATAAATTTTAGAATTGAAAGAGAGTGTACCTTATCATGACTGCAATTCCAGATTTTATAGACTTTTAGACCAGAAGCAGAGCACCCAAAGTTAAAATACTTAATTTTCATACAAGTACTTCATAAATGCATTAATAATATTGTTACAGTGACCAGTAATACGTAGAGTGCCATCTCATTATTATGCTCAAACTACTGGAAATAAATCCACACAAAAAATGTTTTATATTTCAGTCTGCTCCGGAAAATTTAACCAAGATTTTCTTTATTTCAAAATGAGACAAATTAGCCGACGGCAGACATCTCGTTCAAAGTCACATCTAAAACTTCTGGAACTGCTTCTTGGCTCCAGCGGCCTTTGTCACTTTGAGGACGTTAAATCTCACTGTCTTGCTGAGGGGTCGGCACTCCCCGACAGTCACAATGTCTCCAACTGTGACGTCTCTGCGGAAGACAAAACAAACAAAGAAATAAAAAAAATAAAAAAAACAGTGCAAAGGGGAATTTAATATGGGTATGCATGTCCAAAAATAAGTTGACAGAAAATGTTGTCATACTGAAGCAAAGCTGCATCAGTTTTTGCCAAAGGCAGTGTCGTCAGAGCTTCCTGAGCTTGGAAGACCATCGTGAGAAAAAACATCATATGCAGCAAAATAAGAGGCTTTGAAGGAACACAGTTATTAACTAAAGGGTTATTTAACAAAACATAATGTGAGGTGCTATACCTAAAGCAAGGTGACAGATGGACCGAGAGGTTCTTGTGCCTCTTCTCAAAGCGGTTGTACTTGCGGATGTAATGCAGGTAGTCACGTCTGATGACAATGGTCCTCTGCATCTTCATTTTGGTCACCACACCTTCAGACAGACAATGGACAGCATTTTGTGTTATACCACTTTCTCTAGTCATAAAATGGCACTGGATAGATTTAGAAAACTGCTCTTAGTACTTTTGTCACTAGACTACATCAGTGTTGCCATTAGGCATTGTCGTCAGAACCCAAAGGGCTTGGAAGACCATCGTGAGATAAGCATCATTTGCAGGACAGTGACAAAAAAGGAAGACATGTGGTTTCTAGTAAATTACACTGTTCTGGTTTCATTTAAAATAAAGTTAAGTTTAGGACGTCTGTAAAAACACTTGTCTGTGCTACAAGACATTCAACTGACCAGAGAGAATACGGCCACGGATGGAAACATTTCCAGTGAAGGGGCATTTCTTGTCAATGTAGGTGCCTTCAATAGCCTGGAGAAAAAACAAACATGTTACTGTATATGAATAAGCGATAAGACTATCAAATCTAACATGAAATCATAATCACAAGTTTGCATCAGTGTTGCCAAAAGGCATTGTCGTCAGAACCTTGCAGGCTTGGAAGACCATCGTGAGAAAAACATCATCTGCAGCTTACAACCAAATAGTTGTTAAATGTATTTAAACGTTTGAAAAATGCCTTGAAATGACTCATTTACCTCTCTTGGTGTTTTGAAGCCCAGCCCAACACTCTTGTGGTAGCGAGGAAGCTTTTCCTTGGTCTCCTTGCCACCATCTGTGATCAGAACACGCTTTTTGTTCTGGAAGATGGTAGGCTGCTTCTGATAGGATCTCTCGGTCTGGTCAGAAATACAGATCAGCGAGTTAAAGCTTTGAAATAGAAATCACATCACCTTCACCACGCATTTCTCTCACACGCCGCCGCTCGTTAGTCGACTTAAGACTTACTTCCTCTCACTAAACCTATGTTCACTTTTGGTTAATATGACATGCAGCCTAACAAGTTACAGAAGACGTGCCTAAAAGCTAAGACTTAACACGCACATCATGCAAAGAGTAGAAGCCGTATTAATAGGGAATGGTAAGTAATAGCACGCTAAGCTAACCAGGCTACCATTCCGGCTACTTGAGCGCTGCACGAGGGAGTACAGAGGAGCAAAAAATGTTGACTATAAGCGCGTAAATGTAGTTTGAAGTGACTCAGGAACAAATATAAGAACACTATAATGGCATATACTTAATTCTAGATGAGTAAAAGGTTTATTAAAGTGTAAATATGTCGATTTAAAGTCACCACGCCGTTTTGCCGAACATACTTGTGCATCCGCCATCTTTGCCAGCCGAGTCGTAAAGAGGCCTGTGTATGCGCGCGACGGACGGAAGACACCGAGGTACGGGAAATGACGTTCATTTAGGCGAGGCTAAAAAAAGATTTAACAGACTTTTTTGGACTAAAATTACAGAGTTATCCTACCACTTTACGTGCGGTAGGGGACATTATAGTTTTTCCCTATTTCTGTTGCCTATAGTTCTATTTGTATATTTGTAAATTAAACTAGAGGGTGAAAAAGTGAGGGTGGCAAGTGCCGCCCACTGGTACGAACAAATAACTGTTATCACGTGATTGCACGGGAACCAGAAACGACCCAAACAGAAAAGAAGATGGCATCACACCCAGGAGGAGGCGATCAAGGTAGTAGCAGCTATCGTCAACAAATAAAATACATATATTTCGACTCTGACAGTGTCGGTGGGAGTCCGATAGACACAGATAATGTGGCGCTTTAACAGTTAACATTTAGTTTGCCGCTTTATTGCTTGCTAAGTGTATCGTTAACATGGATAGGGCTTAGCTTAGCAAAAGTAGCTAAACGTTAGCTTTGCGTTAGCACTGCGTTGTGTAGATGTTCGCGTTACAAAGAGTAAGCAAACGCGTTTGACCGAAAGCGAAACGTACACATTTGGAAACGGCATCCTTTTGACATTAAAAAAATGGCAAATTTCCTCAGTTACGACAGTGTTGAACGCGAATTAACTTAAATTAATACTATCAACTAAATAACTAACACCAGATTTGATGTATTGCCTTTGTATATGTTACGGACAAACAGGTGTCTAGAGTTGAGTTGAACAGGAGATATAAATAATTTACAAAAACAATAGTTTTAAAAACGTGTTTAAACTAATTGTTACGAAAAAATACCTACGATGAAACTGAGAATTGACGTATAATTTTTCTGTCATCTAAAGTTATCTCATAATAATTTGGCGCAATGCTTATTTATCAGCATTTGAGTCATCTAATGAGTGTCTACCTTTGTCTTTCAGGGAATTCCGGAGATCAGATACTGGAAGTCGGAACTATTTTGTTACAGGAGTGAGTACACACTACACTCTTGGGTAGCAGTTTTAAGTGGAATATATCATTTTTGTGAAGGAAATCAACTTGATATAAGGGATTAGGTGTAAGGAGTTTGAGTGCCTTTGTTGACTTGTTTCAGAAGGAAGAGCTGATCACCTCCAATTGCAAGGCTGTTTGTTTGATCTTCTAGGTTGCATGTCAACATAAATAGTGAATCTCATGTTGACCTTGACACATCCGTCAGAGTGCTAGTGTCCTAACGTTGGGTTAAAAGTGCTTTGGCACAGAGAAAATATGTATCATATGTGAACGAGGTTTGTTGTAAGAAAACACATTCAACGCTCAAAGAGAGTAGTAAAGTGCTATATATAAGTAACAGTCCATTTTGAAAGTGCTAATATGCCAAGGTCCAATGATGACAACCAGCTTAGGTAACCAGGTCATCTTAACCCCTTCACTTTGGTTTCTTGCTGTTAAACTAGAGAAAGTGTAAGATGGCTTACTGTTGTGTATTTGTGCTGTATAGTTTCATCTATGAGCGAGTTCAGAGGCAAAGAGATGGCAATAGTGCAGTGACGAGAGAACAGCTTGGTGGAAGCCAGCTGACTGACCCAAAACATAAGAAGCTTGCTCAGTGCCTGCAGCAGATTGGAGACGAGCTGGATGGAAATGTAGAGCTCCAAAGGTTGGTAACTTGTCTGTGTGCCTCTTCAGGCAACTTTAAAGGCGTGGAGTATTATGATATGCAAGTTTGTTCAACTATAACTGTAATAACTTAATTATTTGCTTACCATTATTCAATCTTTTTCCCTAGAATGATAAATGACTCTTCGCTTTGTCCCACAAGAGAGGTTTTTATAAGAGTGGCCTATGAGATCTTTTCAGATGGAATATTTAACTGGGGCAGGGTGGTTGCGTTGTTCTACTTTGCATGCCGACTCGTTATCAAAGTACGTGAAACTGCTATGTTTGGTATTTTAAAATTAATAAATAACAAAAGTAAGGCATGTATTATTGAATTTAAAAAAATCTAAAGATCTTCTCTTTACACCTTTACAGGCTCTTGTAACTCAGATTCCGGATATTATCAGAACCATTATCAGTTGGACCATAGACTATCTCCGGGAACATGTGATCAACTGGATCAGGGAGCAAGGCGGCTGGGTAAGGAGCAAACTAATAAACCTAATTTATTGGCAATAATCAATGTGTCCATATTAATTTTCCTGTGTTTTCGGCATTTTTAGGAGGGTATTCGCTCCTACTTTGGCACACCAACATGGCAGACGGTCGGAGTTTTCTTGGCAGGAGTCCTTACCACTGTTCTTGTCATTCGCAAGATGTGAGGGGAAGCATGAAGAGCAGAGAGGAGAAAGACAGCAAGAATTACAATTGAGGGAAATGGCACAGGAGGAAGAAGAATGCAGAAAGAAATACACTCAACAGGAAGAACTTATCTCGAATTAATTGTTCTTCATTTCTGCCTCTTATTCATATGTAAGAATTGGGAGTTGGACTAATAGCGCTGTTGCACTCAAGATGCCTATGCCACTGGGGAAGCGAGCTGTGCAGGATTACGTGCACAAAATTGAAGGATGGGGAGAGGTTGTCAAGACTTGAACAAGGAATGCATTTTAATTAATTTATTTTTTACTTGGTACACAAGTCACTGCATTCTGTTTTCTACCTTAAATGATATTATGAGAAATGTTTTGATCAAATTAAGAGTTTCCCTTGTTTTGTTTTGTTTAGTTTTTTGCTTCTTTTTTTTTCACAGAAATTGCCTTTCTGCTCTTCCCACTCTCTCCATCCATTTTACATCATTGTCTGTATGCTAGCCAATCCACATTCTCATGTATTTGTGAGTGTTCACTGGTGTAAATCTGTAATGTTCTTCTGGCACTGAACGTGTAAGAAGGTGGTCATATTCCATGGAGTTAAAGAGATATTTTTGCGGAAATATTTAGAAAACGGTATATATTAAGAGAACTCTGATAAAAGTTTGGGTTTAATTAACCCCCAGTTCATTTCTCTTCTTCCAGTTGGTGCAGCACCCAATTCTTCTGTATAAACTTGTGTTTATGTTTAACATGAATCATCAGATGGTTAAAAAAATAGTCATATAATCTCTCTGAAAGGAAAGTGAAAGAACTGCAATCTTGTGTAATATACAATCATATGGTGTTTGGGGGCATTTTGACCAGCATTCTGACCTTAACGTGACACTCAATAATTCTGTTACTTCTCGGTGTTCTTTTGGTCTACTGAAGGTTTGACGCTGCAGACACAGAAAGCAATTGATTGCTCACAGATTCTTACCTCACTTTACACATATTCAAAGTACTGTATTTTGTACGTGAGTTATTCAAACTGCGACTTTGTCTAAACAGCAAAAGTCTTTTTATACGTTCTTCTTGTTTGTCAGTGCCTTGGTGGTTTTTGTTTTCTTTTTTAACTCTGAAATCATTTTGATATTCTCAAGTTTTCACCTTTTCTATATCATATTTGTAAGAGTAAAATTTCCTTCAAGTCTCCCTTGAAATCTTTTTGCAGTGACTTTGTATGCTGTAATATTAAAAATAAATCTTTTAACTATTCTCTGTAGCTGTGCGTTAATCACACACAGAATGTTGACTATACTAAAAAGGCTTACAGCAGTATGATCTCATAAAATATGGCTCAGACTTTTTGCCATCAGTCACACCCCCTACTTTTTCTTATGTCAGTAAATCAGCATACCAGCTATCCCTGTTTTCCTGTTCCTAGAAAATGCATATGTTGCTGGAAATGTAGAGACAAATAGAAACTTAAGTCTCCCGAGAGGTGTTTGAACTTGTATAGATCAACACAAACAATGTGCTAGTTAGATTATACATTAGTGTCAATTTTTAATGCAAAGTAAGACGCCAGGAAGCACACTGATATTATTTAATGTCCAAGTTAAGACATCAACCTTTTCAATTTTATAAACATAACCCAAGGCTTAGTAATCCAAAGTATAGCCTTCAGATAATTTTGGAGAAATGGTGGATTATCAAACTGATAAATAATCTTTAGATATTAATAATGTCTTCTCTGGCATTAGCCTTGCTCTGCACCAAAGTTTCTGGTAAATATGTCATAGTCATCAGTCATCAGACTAAGGCCTTTCTTTTATCATTATTATTATTATTATTATTATTAATTAAAGGATATTGGATATAACCTTAAAAGGCTGAAAAGTAAAATGAGACCAACTTTATCCTAATAGGAAACCATTATATTTATTATAGTAATAGTAATAATATAATTAGTAACTATATAGCTGTAACTTCTAAATCATGTGAACTATCAATTTATAAGTATTACAAACTTGTTTTTTTTTTTATGAAATAAAAAGAGAGATCAAACTTTTTTCACAGACTTCACAGTTTTCTATTTATTGACTCAACATAAACATTGACACATGCAACATTACAAGACACAATGCTAAAAATCAATCCTCTTTTATATTTCATTTTATTTTTAATTTACGATATTTTAGGCAAAAGCAGTTTGTTAAAGTGGAGGCTCACAAATGTTTTATGGTCCCTCACACATCAACAAAAGCCAAAGACACTTGTTCGAAGCACAACATGAAATGATGAGCGGTTAATATGAAATTGCAGCTGGAATAAAGTAGCTGAGGGCTCTATCGAGTTTCCAGCATGCCATCTTTGATTCTCCATCTCCAAGAAGTGCTGAAGTCTGGAGCTGGAAAACAGCGGAGCTCCAGGCCGGACTCTTGTACCTCCTCATCGTGACCAATCTGCTGGCCGTGCTCAGTTTTCAGTGTGTAAACCCTCTGAGAGATCTAAATCAGACACAGATAAACGTCAAACTAGTATAATCTTCTATTTTTTCTACTTAAATGGACAAACAACATATACTTTTTGGATATAATAGTGTGGGATTCTGTGAGTATACCTCACCTGATCACTGATTCCAGTGGCAATATGGCCCACCTTCACCCGACGCATCTCTCTGATCCGGATTTTCTTATCACTAAAGTCTCTGATGCAGACATCCACCCCTGGACCAATCATAAAGCAGAGTGAGGCACATGACCAAAGAGAAAAAAAATTATATACAATTAGGTATCATATTAAACAGAAGAGCTTTTTATCTCACCTTCAAAACAGCAAGGTGGTGGCTGCTGTGTGTGACCCAGGAAATCCAAACTGAACACCTGCACATCTGGCTGGCTATTGTAGGAGAAGACACCGGAGCTGAGGTCGTCTCCTGGGCTCAGAGACCAGCGGCCAGAGTCCTGGAAAAAGGGGAACACAAACCAAACAGTAGGTCTATTATTTCTGCTGTTAACCAAAACAATAGGCCGCCAGAGAAGTTCTTTTAAAAACTGTTCGCCTAACAACATGTTTTCCCTGATATTTTGGCTTTATTTCTGCTCTGCATTTTGATTTACCTTTTTGTCCCATGGTTCCCAGTTCGAGTAAGGGTCACTGCTAAGGCAAGACAACAACTGCTCCTGCATCTCAGCAGAATGAAGCTGGGAGAGGCTGCTCAGATAGAAATCTGCAAACAAACGAAAAAACAAAAGCATACAGAGTTCAAGCATCTGCCATACTTAACACCTGAAATTAAATACAGCTTAAAGAAAAGCTCACCTCCAACCAGCTTCCGTAGCTCAAGTTCAGGTACCGTGGTGATTTTGTTGTCCCTCTTGTGGCTCAGCTCCGAGATCAGCATTTGTGGTTCATGAGGCGAGCCTCGTTTCGATTTCTTAGAATCAGCGTCTGCCTCTCCCTCATCAGTCAGTTTCTTTGTCCTCCTCCCTGTTGTGATCAGCTTTTCCATGGACTCTTGGTGCATCTCTTCATCCTCAAAGTCAGCACTGCTGCTGATGAGTTGCATGGAGTCACTTGGTTTGTTGGTGTTAAGCAAGGGCTCTAAATAGGGACCCTTCACTGGGTTGGTGAGTCCTCCAACTGCAATCAAATCAATAAAAATGAAATGAACTTATGTACCTACGATAAACTGATTAAAAAATGTATAGCAGGTATTACTAAACTCAATGTGGTCAACTGATGGTCACTAAAAAGAGCATTCCATACCATATAAATGCAAAATAACAAACTCTCAATTGTCTGTAAACTCACTGCTGAAACCACCATCAAGCCAGATGCAGTGCAGATTTACCTTCTCTTAGAGCTCTGTCAGTTTTTTCTCTGAGGTCAGTTGCTGATGATCTCTTCAGTGGATCCTTCTGGAGTCCTGCTTTTATAACTTCAGCAGTGAGAGAGCCACAGTCAGGTGGGATCTCTCTCAGAGGCGGGGGCTCATTAGCAATCTGTAAACCAATCAACCAAGGAAATTCAGTCAAGGCTTGATACGAGTACTCTAAAGAACAAACATCTGTCAATAAAGTATTCGAAGAATACCTTCAAGTAAAGGCGACAATTATAGTATCTTGTCCAAGGCTGACAACCATTGAGCATGTGCAGTAACATACAGCAGCTGCTCCACACATCTGCTTTAGCTCCGCGGGGTTCTCCTTTTATTATTTCAGGGGCCATGTGAGTCTCTGTGCCCTTCAGATCTGTAATCAAATACATTGAGAAAATTGTGAATTCGGACATGTAAGTGGAGAAATTGCACATCTTGCCAAATTACTCAGTGACAAAGTATTTACCTTTGGACCTACTGAGGCTCTGACCCTGATTGTCGAGCCTTTCGGCATGTCCAAAGTCACATAGGAAGGTGTCTCTACCATCGTCCGACAGCAACACGTTGTCGGCTGTGAGAAACAAGTAGAGTCAGTAATCCATTGCATTAATCTGTGTGCTGCTGTGTGATGTCAGTGGAGCTTGGTTGATTTCCATGACTTGTGCTGTGTAGTTTTTAGATGACATAATTAGAAACAGGGCAGCTGCTTAGACAAAACAGTCTAAGACAAAGGAGCCAAATGAATGGAAAATATGAAGTCACACAGGGACAGCTGCTGTGCTAAACTCTTTAATGTGGAATGGATGTGGAAACTAGTCACAAACCGTACGCAGATAAAGAAGAGATGTGGTATTATTGTCTAGCTTTTCCTGAGAAATTACAGACAGCAGATGGCGCTTGAGATACACCACAACACATGTCTTGTCAGCTCTTAAGATATTCTCTGTCTTTTTTGCTCTTCCTCAATCTCAGTTTCTGTTCTGTTTTTGTGTTTCCTTTGTTCTTCTATATAACCCTTTCCACTTTATTTTCATCTTCTGTATTCTTTCTGTCCATTGTACTTTTTCTCCTCTTCTTCTCTTTCGAACTACTTCCTGCTCTTTGTCCCATCCCCCCCCTCACTCCGTTTTGTTCTCCCTTTCTCTCTCGCTCTCCTGATTTTGTGCACATGCGCCGTGTCTAGAGAACAGCAGTGAGTCACACTGTGGGAAATTCCCAGCCCGTCTTTTTCTCTGTGGTAATCTGGTTTCACAACCCAGGTGCTTGAAGATCAAATCTAGACTGTATCTATGACACTTGTGTTCCAAACAACAGCTGCGCATAGACACAAAATCCTCTGATGAGAACTAATTACAAATCTGACTTTCTCTCTGTCTTTTTTTCAACTTTCCACTACCACAACAAGTAAAAGTCAAGCTGACACATTTCTTAGTTTTACTGTTATTACTATTGTTCTCTAGCTGTTAATGTTCATAATGAAAGTGTTGTGAGGCAGTGCCAATATCGATATATTGTTACTTTTTTGGATTTAACATTTACATTCCATACTTTATCACTCAACAACATCACCAATATTTAGGAAGTCACAGGAACAGTCCCAGTCATTATTAATTTGTACATTATATAGAGATAAAAAGTGGATAAAACTTAACAACTTCACTTTGTGGATTTATTTGCTGTTGTAAATTGATTAAATTACACTAAATTTCTTATAAAAGCTCACTCTTAAGATACGTGTCATGTTCAGTCATAAAGTGGGCACACCAAACATCATAAATATGAGGCTAACATTCAAGTCATCTAAGATTTCAAAGGTATGGTATTTGTATAATATACCTTTAATATCGAGATGCACCACCCTTTTCTTCACTAAGTACTCCAACGCTGTTAAAACTTGAGAGTGGTAGTGGAGACTTAAATCCTCTGGCAGTCGACCACGTTCCACTATCAGTTGGCCCAAAGAGCCTGGAATAACACAAAATGTTAGAGCGGGACAAAGACTGTTGTCTTAGTAATATTTACCAACAGAGAGCATCTGATTAATCTTTTCCTCTGGGTTATGGCTTGTAAAGAAGCCAGCACTTAATGACAATGGAAAAATGTGTCAGGTATATCAATGTTTATCAGGAAGGGAGCTTGCGTCACACGTTTGGTGCAGTTTGGACAAACACTCTTTGAGTAAGGTCAACAGTCATTTCGAGCATCCCAGAAACACCCACTTCCGCATCTCAACACTAATCACATCCGTATTTTTCTGCACTTGAACTCAGTCGACTCAAGTTCCATGTACTGTACATGTTGTGCACTTAATTGATTCCATCTGTTTCTTGAGTTTAAATGACAACAGGAGTAGTTAGTATCAACAACATACGCTGTGTGTGAAGGGAAGATAGTGGGATTGTTTACCAGCTTTGTGTTCCATCAGAAGGACGACATTAGGCCCCTCTCTAACCACTCCAAAGAGCTTCACCACACGAGGAGATCTGAGGGCACTCCACGCACCCACCTCCTCACTGTTGAACCTCTTCAGGGCAATCTTTAAGAAAAAGATGGAACGTAAAATACTAAGATTATGTACATACTTTTATACAAGACTGTTTTTATACAAATCGATATGCTGTAAATTACCTTTTTGGCAGCAAATTTGAACCCACTGTTCACATCTTCAGCACTGTGTACTTCACCATAGGAGCCTTCCTTGATGAAGTGCTGGAGGACATACTCTCTCCCTTCTTTGTATTCTGAGTCCACAGGCTGAATTTTCTGTCAGGAAGAGACAAACAGGTTAGTTTGGTTCAGCCACTTTTCAAATCAAAACATACCGAAGCAAGCAGACTGAAGCAAAGCAGAACTTACTTCATGATAAAAAATGAGTCCCTCATTGCTAACAGAGTCAGCTTCCGAGAACTCGTCTTCGTCTTCCCTAGTCTCCCTCTCCACTTCTTTGAAAAATGGCCCTGTGTAGCATGGATCCCCCTGACTGACAAGGCCTCTGAGCCCAGCAAGGGCCAGTGAGCAGTCTCCCACACTGCTAAGAGAGCTGTTGTTGTGCTCATATGACCGAACACTGGAGAGGTTACCCAAAACTGGCCAGTTCAAAGGGGAACAGCTTGAGCCTTTGTTGTAAACTTGTTGGCTGTAAAAAGAAGCCCTTCGGTCGTCTTCCTCTGAGCTTTCAAAGCTGCTACAGCAAGAGGTACTGAGATCGCTTCTCTCTTCAACAGAAGAGTCCCCCTACAAGAAGAAGAAGAAGAAAAAGTTCTTAGACAATATAGTGTTTACATCCTCCGATAAATTTGCTCTAGGCTTAAAAATTCAAGGCCTAAAGAGGCGGGGTTGTTGGAATTCAATGTTTCACTTCCACAATTTAGGAAGGGTAATGTTTACATGGGAACTTCTAGAGATTAGGACCCTATTGTTGAAGACAATTTAAATTCTTTTAACAGCACAGCATACTAAATATTAACACATTTTTGAATCCAGTTTCATAGTCAAGACTCAGAGAGATGTGATGAGTAACCTCACCAGGATCGGGATCAGAGAACTTCCACTTTCTTGTTCAGGCACTCCAGAAGGCATTCGACGTCTCTGTCGCTGCTTGTCCTTCTTCTTCTGCTGCTTCTTCCTCTTCCCCTTACGTTTCTGTCTCCTATGGGTACTCTTTCTTGAGGAGAGTATTGATGTGCTTGCTTCCTGGATGGTGGCCATTGTTTGGCACGCCACATTGTTTTGGTCAGATGAAAGACTTCAAAAGAAATTTGAAGAAAGCAAAAGGAATTTAAGGCATGTTTACACAATTCAGCACAGACCCTTAAACAGAAATTTAATTTATAATGCGGAGAATGTCCCCAAGATCTTACCTAGTGGTTAAGCATTTAGGGAAGGCACGGAAGGAGCGGTCATAACAGGACGGGCTGAACTCTTGGGAGTCCTGGGTTTCACCTAAACGAGCACAGTGTTAATGTAAAATTGGCTCACAGGAAAGTTCATTGATGTGATACACTATAAAAATAAGATATATTTACATTCTGCCTGAGCAACAATGGTTGAGGTCTTGAACTGCATTCCTTCCACTTGTTCTGCAGTTCCATGTGTCAGGAGTTTAGTGAGTTTATCAGCAGACCACTTTTGCGTAAATCCCATTTTGCCATCCTTCCCCTCATCTTGCGCCTCCTCAGTCTCCTGCTCTGCATTGGAGCATGATGGATATGTCCCCTTCAGGTCAGCTTTTGGTGGTCCAGTGAAAGGCGCTGTTGAGTTGAAGAGCCTCTGTCTCACCGCCATGTTATCTTCTAAATCTGCAAGAGACACATAAATAACGATCTTCCTTATCAACTGTCTCCTGCCTTTATGTTTTGTCTTTAATCTTAAATAAGAGTTAATCAATTTCGTTTTAGTTATAGATGCCAGGGTTGTTTGTGTGGCTATAACCAGAGAGTTAAAAGTAACTTTTTTAGTATTATTATTTAAATATTCATTAGTGAATTTGTTTTTGGTCGAGGGCAACATATTTGGCTCCTTTATAAACCGAGCTTTCGATTTTGATGAACACGTTACTTCAGAGCTCACAGTGCGTGATATTTATTCAGTTAGTCAGATGCTTGCTGCGACTCATCAAGAGTGACCTTTAGAAATGTTGTGAAGTTTGTATAAGCATAAACCATTTCTCCAAAATGTAACAAAGGACTTTTATCTGCTAATGTGAGCGTGGGAGTGAGGATACCTAAAAAGGGGAACAAATGGATTCTGAAAACTAAACACATCTCAGGTTAAAGGTTGCAATGCATTTTGCTGTTTGTTTTTGTTCATTTTTTCTTAATTTTTCGTTCTTAGTATTTTTTCAGTTTGCATCTATGGCGCACTTTGCAAATACTTTCCACGGTGCCATTTGCCTGCTGTAATCGAGCACAACAGAAAAGCTCATAAATCTGACTGAAGATCCAACTGAAAGGTTTACGACGGAAATATACACCCATGCATAAACGCAAAAATAATTTGATCTGCTTCATTATGGCTCGTTTGAAGTTTAACATATTTTACTGCGCCACACATGGTTAGGAGCGCAGATGAACTGAAACTGTGAAATTTGAGGTGGGCAGATGAGACAGGAAATTAAACCCCGGCCTTGTTTTCACAGTTGCAAACTCTGTCGCTCAGTGCATGCAGTCTGTTTCAGTCAGAGGAAGTAGGCAATGCCTGGGCTGCACAGCCTGGGCTAATTTGAAATAAAGATTTGCATGGCTGCCTGTTCACACCTTAAAAGTTATCACCAGCACAATAGGTAGGACTGTAAAACCAACACAGGAAAACTACATGCAGTTTAAAAGGCACAAACTGAGAACTACATTTAGAGCACTACAGTTGCAATTAGTTGCATCAGTTTGTCCATTACACTAGCAGCTTATCACACAAAGATTAAGCCTAAATTCTTGACTAAAACAATCACATGCACACTACATGCTTTTGCTGCTGACAACACCAATAAAGTATAGATACAAGTAACAATACAGCAAAAAATAACATCAAAACATAATCAAAATTACGTTAAAGCTGTTTGAGTTTATTAATGATACTACCTTATACGCAGACTTCATGCACCGCAAGATTATCTAGAGCGAAGCAACTCAACTGTCACTTCCGTCTTAAGACGCTGCACCACCACACCCCAATGAATTTACGTGGAAAGGAAATAGAGAAAACCCCACTGCAACAAACAGGCACAAAAACAGACTCTGTATGTGTGAGCCGACGTAGCGGGCAGACATACCAATAGATGCCAGTCTGAACTGCATTCTCAAGTATTTGTTCTGAATAACCTGTCATCGACACGAACTAGGTGCTCCGTTTGCGTGCCTTCATGTTCGACTTTTCAGTAACGACTCGGCTCAGTCGCTGCCGCTTTGCTTTCTGCTCTCCTGATACTGGCTTTCAGCCAACTGGGGGGAGGAGCTGGCTGACTATGACTTATGGGAAATGCATCTACACTTCCCCATATTCCCCCCTCCTTCTGCTCCCTCTAACAGGGCTGGTTTACTTGCTCTGCCCTCTTGAGTACTACCAATTAAAGGATCAGGTTTGCTTATGGGTATGGTGACAAACATAAAATGTGAACTATGAACTGTGATGCAAGTAGTGGTAATATCTAAACCCTTTCAAGCTTTACATACTATCAAGATACAGGGTTTTAATGAGGAATAAGCAAAGGGTGTGATTAGTACAAAAAATCAGTTAAAAAAGTTTCTTTAATGGGTGAAAAACAATTTCAATTCTGTGTGCACTTTAAACCAGGTAGTCTGATAATCACCTGGAATGGACAGTCAACTTTCTGTACACATTCACACCACTAAATGTGAAGGGATTTGTGGCCTTTCATTTGCTCTGATATTCTAATAAGTGCGTGCCCTGTAGCAAGCCAACATTCAAGAGCCCGTCACATGTCATGTCACACACCCACATTCTCCACTATATGTCCTGTTGTTAAAACAACAAAGAGTTTCTTTCTTTATGAAAATGTGGCAGTGTGAAAACTCACATTATGAGCATCTTCTTGCGAAAAATTATTTCCGAAAACAGTGTTTAGACTGAGGCAAGCGTATGAGCTGTCAATAATCTGATGGCTCTATCTGAAATAATCTCACTTGCTTTTCTCTTGAGCAGAAAAACAACTTAGTCATATAAAAACCACTACAGGAAACTCGGAACACCACTTGACAGGTTCTGGTACATGCCTTAATCGAAAAGCTCAATGGAAGTTGCTCACTCCACCCCTACTGATAAGGAAACTGTTTGTCATGACAACAATATCTCTGCTAAACCGGCATAAGTTTAAGGACACAGGTACAGACATTGTAGACAGTCAAAGCATTTAGAATTTTGTTTTTGGTACTCTATTAGTCACCAACTTCACATATTATGACTCATAAAAAAGGCAACAATTAGTACAAATTATCAGTTCGTCTGCCAATCATTTTCTCATTTACTCATTCTGTCTAGAGCTGAAATATTTAGTCAGTTTAGCCACAACATTATGTGCAACAGATTAACTGTGTGACAAAAAAAAACTGTCAAAAGTTACTAGCTCAAGGTTCAAAATTTTAAGGTTTCTTTTAAGATGTCACTGTGACCAGTGTTTTTTGGGGTGAAGTTGTTTTTTGCTCTGCAATTTGCTGGTTTTGATTTTTAAATTTCATGTTTTTAATTGCCTCTTCATATTATTAAAAGCTTGACAGAAATTCTGCTTTGTTTTGGATGGATTGTTTTAAGCTGTGAATGAATCTGGAAACAGACTGTTAAACAGATAAGTATCGGCCTATACGTCTCAGCTTGGGGCACACCACCAATTCTGACCATATTCCAAACTTCATTTCTAGAAACCCTATACCTGAAATGAATCTCCAATGTACTTCACTATTGCCATATATTGCTCATGCAGTCCTGAGAATATTTCACTTTTTGCAAAAGAAGTCTGTGCAACTCTAAGGTCATTTTTTAACTTCTGTTCCAACTTTCTGCACTGACAAGCATGGCATTTTACTAACTGGAGAAATGGCAATGACTGGTTATCAAATTCTGCAAATTCATTTTGCAGGTCAAGTAATCAACACTAAAGTCTTTTCATTTACATGCAAACTGAACCTACACTTCCCTGTCAGTGTCACCAGAAACCTAAACAATTATGCTTTAGAGGAGTTTTGCACCCTAAATGTCTACACATATCTAATAAACATGTAACTAATAGTGCACACTATAAACTTTAATCCATAATGACCTTTGCTGTGGAAATCTTGAACTAAACTGTAACAAAACATACAGTTGGTGACTGTACAGCTTCTGCTGCTCTGTTTCTCTCACAGAGATTAATGAAATTCCAAAGCCTTTAGTAACGACTGCTAAAAGGAACTCAGAAAACACAGGCAAGAGTTCCTTAAGAGAACCGGTGGCTGCTTCTCAGGAAAGCATTCCAGTCCTCAACTACACATTCTAAAAGATTGCAAAAAAACATCTGCAGGCACACATTTAAATGCAGCTCCAAGTACTCAGTCATACCTCTTGTCTAATGTCTAACAACTTCCCTTTTTCTAGTTACTTCCTCAATATTAACTTCAATGAAGAAACAGTCAGTTACAGTAAGAATGCATAGTCCTCTCTTTGCTGGACATTATTTCCATTAAACTGAGATGTTCTATAAACTCCTTGCATTTTAAAAGAATAATTACCCAGGAAAATTCAGAGCTAAGCCATTGTTATTAATGTTATCCCAGTTTTTCTGTAAACATTACTGGGTTCTTTGACAAATTAAAATTAATTCGGAAAACAGTTTTCTCATGAATCAATAATAGAAATGTGTATTTGACACCTCACGGAAAAACATTCTTCTCCATTTCCCAATGCTATCCAACATAGGTTTACTAAACATGGCCAAAGTCAACAAATCTAAAAGCATGTATATTATAATAATGTTCTACTAAGCTGCAATCTTTCTATACATTTTCTATATAGTGAGCTCATCTTAATACAGTCATATTTGCACTTTCTTGCTATCTTGCAAAGAAAATGAGAACAGGATATTTGCACAGGAGGAACAAAAGGTTTTTCGTTTAAGGGTGGACTTGGACCAGTGCTGCTTCGCTTGTAAATGCAGGCCAGGAGTTTGACTCTGGGCCAAGAAAGATCCAGCAAGCATTGGTGCATTATGGAGGCCCAGCATAACTTGGACCTGAAAAATAGGACCTGCCAAGAGTGACTAATGTAAACAATTACATCTGGTGAATGTAATTGTTTAGCTCTATCAGATTACATGAGGGCTCTAATGTTTAAATGAAACAGATAAGAGCATAAAAAGATATATGACTGCATATATTGCGACAACATATAATAACATACATAACGGCTATTCTTATGAGGACTCCTATAACAAATCTAGCAAGTTTTTTTTTCTATCACTAATATGCTCTTAATTTTTTTTTACCAGGTAAGAACATCAACATATCCATGTTTAGAGTTAGTACAGCCTTTGTGACAAAAAATAAAAATAAAATGAGGGTACCACTGAGAAGTATAAGCAGTACGACGGAAATTATATTCTGTACAGTAAAATCTACAGTAAGCCACTATAACAATTTACCTACCAATGGTCACCTTTGATGTTTAACTATTTAGCGATTCATTTAAAATGAACATAATTTGACTAAACAGTAATTTCATGTGTATACACGCGCTGTTATTGTGTGCACGCGCACTAACTTCCTTCTAGCCACATTCACCGCCATTTCACATAAAACTTAGGCCCAAAATGTTTGAAGTATTCGTTAAACAGTCAAACATGTAAATCGAGAAATCGAGTTCTCGACAAACAGCGGGAAACACTGAAGTCAGAAAGCTCTTAACTTCGTTAAACCGTTTATGATAAATACTATATATTCTTCACTTACCGTATTTCCCGTAACTAGGCGTCGGCCGATGGCGATCTTGACATCATGTAGCTTCTTTCCTGTTTCCGCTTGAATTTCGAAGTAGTTTTTGGGTTCCCTTAATTTTTACAATAACAACATTTAACGCCAGAATGCAAAGACATATTGCGCTATTATTAATCACTGACTGTAACAGTATGTTTAAATGTTGCTCGGACCGAGCACAATGTTTGCGTGTGGCTGTAAGGTATAGTTGTGCTTTTAATTTGAAGATAAAATGCACTCTCTTCATGTAAGCGTCTGTTTTTAATTTAAAGACAAGAGGATAAGCGGTCGTGCAGCGGGAAAGGGGAGCTGTTTAATAAACTGCACATAAAAAGCCTTTGTTTGTCTGTTTGTTCTATGTTGTTAATAAACTATTACTATATATCGAGGTCTTGCTTGCTTTCTGCTGAGATATAGATATTTGTATTTTAATATATAAGGCGTTAATGATGTATTTTACCAAGATGAGTATCTACAGTAAATCTTAATTAAATTCTCCTCGCTGGAGATTTTAACTCGCACTGACTATCTTCTGTCTCAGACAGTTTTACATTTACAAATATTAATCTCACGGAACTAATTTACAGTCCTACTTGTCCAAATCTGAAATGCCCTCTTTTACTAACTCTCCCCATAAATATTCCCATATTGGTGTTTTGCAAATGGTGCCAGTAATCACTGTGTTATAGATGCAGTCAGGTAATCGATACTCCTGAAATCAAGACAACAAATTGTTTTTTAAACAACATTTTTTTTAGCAACCTTTCTTCCGCAATTCACTGTAACTTGAATAGAACCTGATTAGTGATATTGATTTGCCATGGAAATACATTTTCATTAAAATATTAAATAAACATGGCCCTATCCGCAAATTTAGAGTAAAATGCTGTCCAGTCACCTCAAAGAAAATGATGGTGGCTGGGCTAAGGCCAGAAAAACTAAACCTGGTTTATTCCTAGCTAAAAAAAAAAAAAAAATGTCACATTCCTAACGGCTTTAATAAATATTTGGTTTCTTCAGGGTCTTTATTTGAATCTTTACATAAAGATTTAAAACAGTTTAATGAACAGGTTATCTTTACAACTACTAGAAATTAATCTTGTATTCAACTCTTCAGCTTTTCTTTTCTGAATGTCATGGCGATCCACAAGGCTTTAAAGCTGCTGGCTACAATGAATTCAAGACCACATCAATTTAAATCTTATTTTCTTAAGCTGGATGAACCACAAACTTATCATTTTTAATCGTATGCTTTGGAACAGTGGTGATATGGAAATATAGAAATATTCCCTTTTTTGATGATAGGGAGGTGATAAGGAGGTCGTCCTTCATATGTTAAAAACTACAGATCACACAGTTGGGCATGTAATGTTAATAAACAGACCGAACAATAGTGGTTTATCAGTAAAAACTAAATGACTTGTCAGTTAAAACACAGTGTGTCCTCTTTGCTGAGTCTTCTTCTTTGTTTCTCCCAGTATCCACAGGAGCTCCTCAGAGATCTATATTGGGACCACTCTTTATCTCTCTATATGTAAATAACCTTTGTGATATTTTATCCAAATACTGCATTCCATTTATCTGTAGATGACACAGTTAACTATTTTTCATCCCCTTGAAGAGTGCAAACCTTTTAACACAAACCTGCCTTTGAGGTTTGTGTTAAATCCAAGTTCATGTTATTCTCAAATGGCAAAAGAAGTTGTTGTCTACGCTTCCTAAGAGCAAAAGGATTCAAGTAATTGAAATTAAACTGGCTACATGTTATAAATATCTAGGTATCATTGCATATCATAATTTGTCAGGTGAAAACACACTGAAATGCTTGTGTCCAAACTGTTCTCTGTATGGTGCTGCCAAGTAGCCAATATCCATAGACTTTCCCATTGGTTGGTTTTTAATCTGAAAATATAAATGGAAATCTCTGCTTGGGCTGATTCCTCCTACCATCGGGGAGTTTAAGTCCAATTTAAAGGAGCAGAAGAATAGTTCTTTTGGTCAGAGGGACTGTTTTTATTATTACTCTTGTACTCGCCTCTGTCAGTGCGCAACAGGGCGGCTGTGGCTACAATGTAGCTTGCCATCACCAGTGTGTGAATGTGTGTGTGAATGGGTGGATGACTGGTTGTGTAAAGCGCTTTGGGGTCCTTAGGGACTATTAAAGCGCTATACAAGTACAGGCCATTTACCACTTACCAATGATCTGTTATTGCATATTATCCACATGTTTGTCTTGACATGTCTGTACTGATTATCATTCGTATTTGTTTCTGTAATTGTTATAATTTCATGTGTTGTATTTGCTGTAACATCTGCTGCCCTCTTGGCCAGGTCTCTCTTGAAAAAGACTGACTCACTCACTAAATCTCTCTGAGACTTTTACCTGGACAAATAAATGATAACAATGATGAGTAATCTAACACAGCATATCATCAGCCCCTACGTCATGGTGTAAGAAAAATATCTGTATTTATATGAGTCTACCACAAGATGGAGCGATAACCTACTTAAGTCTTTTACAGGTTAATACACGGGGCCATACGACATGCATTGTCCTCTGAGCTTCACTGATGTGAAGTCCAAGTTGTGTGTTTAAATTGGTATCTTTCACGCTCATTATTTTTTATAAACATTTCAATCACTTGTTGAACAGGATAATGCACTACAGATGCAGCAGAACTCACTTGTCCTAAAGAACATTTCAGGAAATCATTCCTACAATGATACATTCCTACATTCCTACATTCTTCTACTACTCTATAATAGATGAATACACTTGTCAGGTAATAGGTTTCCACAAATACTTATAGATTTCTATATTATACCTTACTGCTCATTTCTTTGATTTATAGTGTAGACATTATATATTAATACTATTTCCACTACTCTTTTGCACAATGTCAGTCTCTTTTTTTTCCTCATGAATATCTAACTTCTTAAAATGTTTGTCTATCTGCTTCTGCATCTCTAAATGACATTTTTATTAGCCACCACCAATAAATAAGGATTTTGTCATTTAATTTTAGTGGCCAAAATATTGAGTTTTTAATCCAATGTTAGTTTCATTTTTAAAGACAGGCAATTTAATTTAAATGCGTATTTAAAAAAACCTTTTTAGATTAAAATAATTTGCTTAAAATCCTAAACTTCGTGGAGGTTTTCACCTCAAAAATCAAACATGTAAGCCTATGCGCAAGGTAGTTTTAGCAGTTTCATCCATAGAACCATGTTGATACTTATACAATGATGCTGATCTCTCAACGGATCTTTTTAACGATCACTGTCTTTTCCATTTTGTCTTGTTAGAACAGCATTAGCTTCTGTTTTAACCACTTTCATGGAGCTCATCCCACTGACTTCTTCCTAGAGTCTCCCATTGAAATCTTGATAATGTATTGATAATGTTAAGTAATGTAGGAGAATGTTTCATTTTGCTAATATTGGACTTGACCTCTGCCTTAGATATCTGCCTTGACCATCACATTATGCCTCATAGGCTGAGATACTGGATACTGGAGATACTGGTCTGTTTTGGAGTGGTACTATCTGTATAAATGATCTGTTTTTCTGGCTGCCTTCTAAGTGAGTGCCACAAGGTTCTGTTCTGGGGGCTTTACTGTCATAGCTGCTTGCTCTTCATTGCATCTCAAGCACTTTTGATGTCATTTCTTATCACTATTATGCAAATGACATTCAGTTACATATTTGTACCTAAGGTAATAGAACCCTAGGTTCCCAGGCCACATTTGTTAAATTTTCTACCAGGAACCCTCTGGCAACGTTTGCTTCTGCCTTCACTGTGGATGATCATTTTAAATCTCTGGTTCACTCTTGTTTTTTTTCACTTATGAAATACAGTCAAATTGAGTTCCATTGTGTCATAATTTGACTCGGAAATTGTTATTCATGCCTTTATTTCATCATGTTTAGATTACTGTAATTCATTGTTTACTTGTATCAACAAAGCCTCATTGGAACATCGGCATGTGAGGTTTTTGATTAAGTCTTCAAAGTGCTCACATTGTTACTCATTCAGCTGCACTGGCTACCAATTAACACTAGAGTCCACATTAAGATTCAGGTTTTGACTTTTAGAGGTCTGCATGAAAATGCACCAGTGTACATCAGTGAACTTTTACATCCATATATCCCTAAAGCAGGCCTTGAGGAAGCTCAGAGTTTATAGGCCTGCTCATTGTGCATCAGACAAGGCTGAGAACTAAAGGGAACAGAACTGTCTCCCACTGAGCTTGAGCACTGTGAAGTTGGTGGATTTTTAAAAAGTCAGCTTTTTAAACTTGCATTGATGTTGTGCTATTTTTGTTGTAAAGAACTTTGTGATATTTAACTTGAAATGTGCTTTACAAATAACATTTTGTGGCTTCATCTGAAAAACGTTCTGAGATGCCCTTAGGTGTGGATGCAAACCAGAGAGGGTGACAGCCCGGGAGGGGGTACGTTTCTGTACGAAGTAACATTTTTTGACACTTTTCTGACCAACGGCAATAGATTTTCTTAGCTAAGTATTCCACTCAAGCTGATTCTGTCATTTACAAGCATCTTTGAGACAGAAATGCATTTTTGTTTCCAAAGTAGCCTAGCTTACAACTGTCTACCAAACTACACGTTCCAGACAGAGAAATCCTGTGTGCCTTTCTAGTTATTTGGTATATAGTGCTTGACCATTGTCTTTTACCTGGAAATTGTCTTGCTTGTTTTAGCCATTTGCATACATTATATAGCTACTGTTTGTGTACCTCTTTACATTCCATTTGCATTGTGTATGTAATCTGTCATGCACCCATCACTTGTGCAAGCATTACACAAGATATTTATTTGAAACCAACCAGTTCAATACTTTTAGTATAATATACCATCTGATTAATAACAGAACACAAACAATCTATTAGATGTTGGGTTCAAGCTCATTTCTAATTGATGCAAAGTGGAAAACTATCTTCTGGTGTGACAAACTAACATTTGCTTTTAATTTAGGCCAATATCTTTAAAAATACAAGGGTGTATTTGTACAGGTTAAATGTGAAAGTTAGACATGCTGCTATCCTTTTGACATATTTTTCTGGGAAGGTCTTGCCTACTTCAACAAAACAATGCCACATTTTACAAGTATTACAACAGTGTGGCTTTGTAGAAAAACAATGCAGGTGATAACCTGGCACACCTACAAGGGTTTCATGCCACACATTATGCATCATGAAACAAAAAAAAAATATGAAAAAGAAAGCCATGAACCGTAAAACAAACAAGAATGTCAAACAGGAATAAGAAAATAGTTTTGCTTTCGAAACTACAAAACATGCTGCTGTCCCAGCTTTTTAAAAATGTAGGCCTAGATGTTGTTGAGATCAAATTCCAAATAAGATGTTTCACCCTAACCCCACCCCCCAGATCAACAGGAGTTGAGAAACCAAACCAAAAGAAGTACATCTTGGGCCCCTGAAGGTATTTATCTATATCAGATATCATGGCATCATCGTGTTGCCTAGTAGCCACTGAGCAACAAAATAAAATCACCAGTTATATAATTTACGCACTAGTAACACATAAAAGGTTCATATAATGTTTCTTTCTCATTTATATCAGCAAAGGTCTGATTATACATCCTTAGCAACCACCTAGCAACGGTCTAAAATAAGGTAATTTTAGCATAGAAACGACATCTACAACCTCTATTTTTTGAAGTTTTCTAGGGTCATGTAATGCGCAAGGGGAGATACTTAATAATTCTATGCTAAATTGCACATAAACAAAGCCTTTATTTATTTGTTTAATTTATTTATGTATTTGTTCGTAAGTAACCACCTATTTAACCTATTTAAATGTCTTGCTGTTGTTTGCATTCTGCTATGATAAAGCAGAAAGCACTTTAAATATATATACATGCTTATCTTTTAGTTTACTAAAATGAGTAGTCTATTTAATACAATATATTATCATGTGAGAAATGTGTTGATCTAAGGCCCTTGGAGGTTCTTATCTATATCAGATATTATGGCATCATCATGCCTTGAAAGTAATTAACAGAATACAATGACCCAATATTTTTTGTTTGAATGCTATTTCCAACTTATTAAGTAAACGTAAGCTTAATTTGTTTTTACTGTCTTAGGGCATTAAATTCAATGAAACAAAAAACTAAGTTAGTTTCATTCTTTGTCATTGTTATTTTGCTCAAATATGCCAAACACAACCAGAATGAGAAGAATTGGTTCCATGCCTTTAAGGAGCCCCCTTTTGTCTCACAGCTTTAATTCAAGTGAATTAATTCTTTCTATTATTGAACTGCTCTTACCCTCTTAACCACCCAAAGACAAACTAAAATTAACATGGAAAATATTAAAAACTAAACAAAAAAGAAACACTTTAACAAAACTGAAATGAGCAAACCCACTGTAGAACCTAACAAATTAAAGTGACAACAAAAACTAATAATTTTAGCTAATGTCCTGTCCATTTGTCCTCTTTGAGGCGTAAGTTTAAAATTAGACTCAATCAAAATGTCGGTCACTGTCTCAGTATTTGAGATAAAAACGTTTGTGTTGTCTCGCAAAAAGTGGGACACTAGGTCACTCTGCTCTCCGGTTGCCTAACACTTCAACATTCACACAAGTAAAATACACATTGTGTAGACGTAGTCATGTTGATACGGTCTAGCTTTCCATGTACAACGCTGGAAGTTGTTGGTGGATATTGGCAGTGAAGTGTAAATTCACCGCAGAACGTCCTCCCCACCACAGCGCGCTTCTGTTGGACACAGACTGAGCGAGTACACAACTGCTGCTGCGTTCAGAAAATGGCCGACAGATTTTCTAGGTTCAACGAAGAGCGTGATTTCCAGGTAATGCATGTTAAATATTTGGTCCACCTCCATATTTTTTAAAGTGTCGAGGTGTTTCAGTAAGTTAATATCTATTTGAAGGTTAAGGACAGTTTTGACGTATCGTGTACACCATCGTGCATTTCGCTCTAGATCCCCGTTGCTAGCACTGCAAGCTAGCTATGCTAACGCTAGTGCACTGCGGCTCTTTTGATATTAACTTGCCTTACGGCTCAGTGTTCGCCTGAGTGCTATATTTGACCCATGTCTTGGATTATCGTCTTCATTATCAACCGTTTCTTTCTGAAACTACAAACATTTAACCAAGCAACAGCAAAATAGATACTGGAGTCCCAATTAGCTCATTAGTGACCTTGGGCATTCTGATTATTTTTCGACATATGCTAAGGATGGATAGTGAGCTAACATAGCTAGCTTGTACGCACATTGAGCTGTTGTAGCATTAATAGCCATAAATGACTGTATTATTTTGACAGCTGAAATTCCACCACAGTTGGTCATCATCAGTTCAAGATGAATCTAGCAACAGATAGCTGTCGGATATTATTCAGAAATTGCCCCCGGTATCGACTTGAAAACACAGAGTGTAAGTTAGGAGCATGTTTAGCGACACATTTTAAGTACAGTGTCCTTGGTCATTCATATACTGATTATCTGCTAATGTAACTGTGTAAATGAACTGTCTTTTAGCATTGGTTTCACACCGATGACACTTTTGTTTTGTTTCCACCCGCATTTAAACGTCTGGCTGAATATTGACACAGTAACTGGGAGTCTTTGTAAATATTTTGCGTTATCTTAATAAGTACATCTCCGATGCCAGTTAAAAATCTTATGTTTGTCACATGACGTTATTCAGGTTGTATATTTGGCTTGGTTCTGTAGCTGAATAGATTAATTTCACAACCTCTGTTTGAGCTGTTTGTCCCCCACAAGCCTATCTTGGATCTAAGACCGCACCCAGTAGAAACCAAATACTGTTATGCTTACTAGACTACAAAATAAACTTGCATCTTGACTGTTGGTATTGTTTAATTATAAACCCTTCGCTAGAGGGTCATTCGTCCACTGTGTAACTCAATTCTTTCAAACATCTAAACGTTTTTTTTTTTAATTCTTGTGGACTTCCCACTTTTGACGTTGTTGTTGTTGGGCGGTCTATAAGCTGTTACTGCAAGTGAGAATAAAGTAACTGTTTTAACATCTGTTTGAAATGTGTTATCTGGTTCAAAGATACTTCAAAAGAGTGGATACATGGCAGTGTGGCGATTTGAATCTCAGATATCATTCTGATGCACATGTTAATGCTTTTCTGTTCTTAATTACAGTACACTAATGTGGAAGGAGTTTTAATAAATAAAACAAGCCCATCACCAACACATTTAGCATGGAGATTTCAAAACACTGATTCTAGGAAGCATCACCCTATCTATTTGAAAAACTTGCATTGCCTCATTGTACATACATGGACATAGTTCAGTTCTTTTTGTCATGTCTATGTCCCCTTTATTTTATACTTTTTGTAAAAAAGCAGGAGACTTTCTGTGTTGATAGCAGTGTTCTGGCTGGGTTAGTTTATGAGTTTAAAGCTTTTAATTGAATGCTAATCCATGGATGAATGCTTGTATCTATGATTTCTGCTCCTATTTCTTAGATTTTTCTGTTCCGTTATTAAGATACATTTTAAAAATGACATTAAAGCATGTAATCTTTTGGGCTGGTGTTAAGCTTTTTGGTTAAAGTTGGGTGTATTTTGGTAATAGTATCAAACATAATTACAGTTGGAAATCAGCTGTTTCTTTGAGCAGTGTTGTGACAAACTACCAGACACGCAATTAAGTTCTAATTATAAGCTTGCATATAAGAAACTGTTTTGTTTTTTCCTCCTCTGCACCCACTGTGGAACTTGTTTTTTTTGCTGGTTTGTCAGTGAGAGATGAATTGCTGTGTGGTCTGAATGAGTCTGTTGAGGGCAGCTCCAGCACAGCACAGTAGAGCTCTGTATGTGAGAACTGCTGCGAAGGCATTCATATGCTCAGTATTCAGAAAGTTTCTCTCTGACTCCATGGATAAAAGCTTGCTGCCAAGCAACACTATTCAGGAAACACCCACAGATGGTCTACCTAATATCTATAGCACAACTAGCCCAACAACCCTGTCCTCTTTAATGACTTAGCAGTGCTGTTGGACCTGTAGAACATGACTAGTCTTGACTTGCAGAATAATATAACACAATTCATGAGCTCCTGCATAGAGTAACTCTCATTTCCTAATGCGATGTGGTATGGGACATCTATTTAACTGCAATAGCACAAGTGGCAGTTTACTCTCGTAATGCAGATTGGAGAACATGGTCAGAGTCATTTCTATGCAGCACTGGTGTGGGGTTCATGTATTAAGAGTCAGAGTGATGAGGAAGCAAACGGCAGTGAAAATTAGAAGTCATTGTGGTGGATAGAGGCAGTGTTGATAGCACATTAAGTGGTTTGGACAGAAAGTCAGTAGAAGAGGAGATGAGGGGGGAACTGCAGGGAGCCATCGATTTGTTCACAAATAAGCCCTTTGCGCTTCCCAAGCAGCTCTTCTTCTCATAATCCCCGGCTTCGCTCATACTGATGCAGGGTCCTGTTTCGTCTGAATTAATGACAGCAAGTATGGCATCTCATCACCTCATTATAGTAGGCTGAATTAAATAGTTGCTTATCTCTGCAAAACCAGGCTTCCTGAAAAAAAAGTGCTGCAGTTCCATTGCCCAGCCACATAAGCATTGGTTTCTTTTGTTTTTAAACAGACATTTCTTTTCAGAGTTTCACAAAATGACCAAAGTGATGTATGCTGTAGAGTATTAACAGTTATCATCCAGTGCAAGAAGACTTAGGAATATAGAGGGGAAACTAAATATTCTTCTGCTTACAAAACTTTGCTTCTTTTTCTTTTCTATTTTTTTTAAATAGTTGCTTTTGATTTACCTGTCCACACTAACCTGTTTGTAGATGCTACAAGTAAATAGTAAGTAATACACCGTCCAATATCTTTGTAGTCTTTCATAATTCTGAGGGTAGAATAAAGCAAACTCATAAACATGACCTTTGTCTCTCCTCTGCTGCCAGAGAAAGGAAGCCATCTGTCTCTGAGTAGAAACTGCTCTGTAAGCTCACTCCTTCAGTTGGGGTGGTAAGCCCATTACTCACTCTCAGCCTGACCCAAGATTCAGTTTGTATTTCTAAAGCTATGCTTCATATTCAGTCAGATATCCTGAGGAAGCATTAAGTCACTGTAACTGCTGGAAGAAATTTAACGTGAAATAAAGAAATGGAACTCAGCTGTCACTTTAGTTTTTAGTCAAGGTTATCAGATCTTTTAGTTATTTGTGTGCTGGTCTGTTGCTCAGTGTAAAGGGCGGCGTAAAGGTGTACCAGGCACAGGACACTCCTCCCTTCATATTGCTGTCTCATTGTTTTGAAAGTGCAGACATAAGAATCAAGCAATGTGTTGTCTTGAAATGCAGATTTTATGCTCATTCCTGAGTTCTTCCTACAAATTTCTTCCTGTGAACTGCTATCAGTGCTGCAGCAACTAATGGTTATTTTCACTTGCGTGTCTAAGTAACAGCTATTTTCTCAATTCAGATGAATCATTTGATCTCTGAAATGTGAGAAAATTGTGAAAAATTACAGATCTTCGTCTGTGTTTAAAAAGCGTGTTTTGTCAAATTATTAGTCAGAAGACCAAATGATGTTAAGTCATTTTCAAATAAAAATATTAAACTGCTTCTTTTATCAAAGTAGTTGCCAATTATTTCTTTATTAATTGACCAGTTTTCTACTAGTTTTCTACTTTTCTGCTTTCTGATATATTTCTACTTTACACTTTTAAATGTGTCCATCAGGGTGGGAATCACTTTGACCAGTATGAAGAGGGTCAGTTGGAGCTGGAGCAGGCATCCCTGGACAAGCCCATCGAATCGGTAAGGCTGCATCCATCATCCTGCACCATTGGACCAGCTGTGAGAGTGGATATGATTGGTCCAGGGAGCAATAAGAACAACACCTTTTACTCCATTCATACTGTCCGTGTAGCTGCATCCAGTGTTTTCTTGAACACATTGCCACCTAACTTGTAGAATCACTTGTCTCATGTGCATTAATATCCTTTAAGTCCCCCCGCCCCACTTCCCATGTCCTATGCCTACTCCATTTCTTGTGTGACAGTTCAAAATAAGTATGTATAGGCTAGATGTTCCTGTTTTATGTAGAGCTTAAAGATAATCGTTAGATTTTTGTATCAGTTTCCCATTAGTCATTGTTAGTCATCTAAGCGCTAGGAGAAGAAATTGCTGTGAAACCATGGAGTGGATGAAGCACTGTCATTAGTGGCTGGTTTTTGAGTACTTACAGAAAAATTCATACATATTTTAATATGAAAACTGCATACACGTTACACATAGGTGTAGCATGAGTTTATATGCTAAACAAAGCTGGTCACTTATATTTTTTTATGAGTCACTTTGAGATTTCAAGGCTTTTTTAAATTTGTATTTTTTTTTAATTTAATTTATGTAGTCCTAAATAAAGTCTTAAAAAAGGAAGACCAATAGAATGCATTTTGCAGTGCAGATATGTTTTTAAAATGACCACATTAGTTAGTTTACAGTTGTATATCTGATTGTTTTGCAGTTTGTCAAATTTATGTTTATGAAAACTATGCAGTGCTTATTCCACCCCATTTAGCAAACAAGCGAGTGCACATTAGATGGTGTGAGTGGATACATTTGTGTTTGAGTGAGTGTGTGTCTATGTAGCTTTAGAATTTGTGTGTTAGTGTTTGTGTCTATAGGACAGTTATCTTATTGTACACAACTTGGGGTGTTCGACATTTCTCTCCTGCAGCGAATTGGCCCCTATTAGCTAAGCAGCAATGACCCGGTTTGTATTTGCACGCTCTGCTTTCTTACTCCTATCTTTAGGGTCCTTGTAACGCTTCTCTGACTATCTTTCTCTCTCTCTCTCGCTCTCTCTTGCTCTCTCTCTCTCTCTCTTTGGCTATCTCTGTTTCACTACTGTTAAACTTTACATCTATTCTCTCTCTACCTCAGTTTCTCTCTCTCTCGCTCCCTCCCTACTACACAGTGATTCGGTGTACAGTACCCTCTGTCATTCTGTGCTGGCATGGTGCTTGTGCAACTGGGACTGCATTTTTCGCTGAAAAGGCACTTCGATAATAGCGCAGGCAGCTGTCTTCTTTCTGTCTTTCTTACTTTCTCCATACCCCCGTTCTGTCTCTCAAGCAGTGTGGTGAGCAGGCTCAAACTCTGCTTACTTTCAGTTTTAGGTCACTTTATGAAGCATGTCAGATAGAATCAGTAACCACATAGAGTTAAATAACTCTGAAATACAATTAAATTATTATAAAAACAGAAACAAATTCTTTAATCACAGAGTATACAATAGTAAATGAGTATAATGATGGATGAAAAATTATGAACTCAGGTGAATTATAAGTACTGTAAAATAATTTCTAACCTCAATATTAGCTTGAAAAATAACCTGCATGTTTTGGACTAAACATAGCTGTATGCTATAAAAGGATTTTACCGAGCCTTTGATTTGACCAAGCCTTGTTGAATTTTTAAGAAAGGGTAGTAGGTAGTACTCTGTTAACCAAGAACATTAAAAGATTCTATCTATGTAGAATTTTATGTATGAAGCAGTTCCTCACAGATACAAAAATGATTGTACCGTGTGGGTTAGAGAGGGAGAAAACAGTGAGGGGGAGAGAGGTGGCCTGCTCACCCGGCTTAAGTGGCTCTTTTGCTCCTGCGCTATTATTTGTGGAGGGGTCCTGAGGGCCATGCTGCAGCATCACACAGCTCCTCACACGTCAGCAGAGGTGTTGTCAACTGTCACTTAATTGCCAGTACCGTTAGTGTTATTGAACATAATTGTTTTGGATGGTGCATGCTCAAAAGCAAGGTGATTTTACCGACAGTGCTGTGCAAAAGTATTTAGGCACCCACCATTTATTCATATTTTCCTTTCAAATAGCCAGACCTTCTTGTAATTTTTTTAAGTGGCCTTGTGCAATAGCTCTCCAGTCTTTCTGAAGGTCTTTAAAGATTTTTCTTTGGACATTAAATACTTTTTCATGTATTTTAAGACTAGCTCTTAAAACGAGAGGCCATTTTCAGAGGCTATTGTTTCTTTGTTTTTTGTTTCTTTTCTTCTTCTTTTTTTAATGCCACTTAACACTGACCTGTGAGTCACTGGAGCATAAAAAAGGCACCTTTTCAAGATTTGAACCTGTGTTGTTTCTACTCTACTCATAACTGAAAATGTAGCAAAGAACCACATTTAAATAATATCCTTAGGCACTTTGTCACTAGCCCCATGTAATGTTTTTTTAAAAAAATATTTGAGTTTCAAGAACTGGAGGACAAAATGGCAGACCTTTAACAAAAAAAAAAAAGCAAATAAATTTATCTGAAAGAAAACATTAAACGTGAGAAAAAGAAACATGATATTGTTATCAATATGTGTGGAAGAGTTCAGGAGAGGGGTACAACCATTTGTAAGACCTGTTGTAGGCTCTGTCATGGTTTGGGGCTGCCTTTCAACCAGTGTTGTTTAAGATCTTTTCTAAATTTAAGGAATTATGATCACAAAAAATACGGGCAACACCTTCATTTTTCAGCCTGACAACGGTGCAGTGCAGTAAAGGCATGCCTTTTTATAGAAATGCACACTTTGGAACATTAACAATCATGGATTGGTCTCCCCAGACCATGGCCCTCAACATTATTGAAGCACTGTGAGATCATCTTGGCTGAACTTCTGTTTTTGAACAGAACTTCTGTTCTGTTCAAAAAGCAGCCATCATCCAAAGAAGAGTTTTTAACTGACCTCTAATTAGCCTGGAATACTATTCCTGAGGACTGCTTAAATAAATGATAAGAAAGCTTAAGAAGGTTCAGGGTGTGCTGATGAATAAAGGTGTTCATTCCAAATTTTGACTTTCATACTCATTAGAATTGTACAAACTGTTTTTTTGGGGTTTTTTTTTTTTTTTTTTTGCAGATGTTTCAATAAGTCGCTTCACCTATTTCCCATTCACTAGCAAAATATAAATAACCGAGGGGTGACTCACGACTTTTGCACAGTACTGCAATGCAAGCAAATATCAGATGATATTTGGTGATTCAGAAGATATTATGAGGCTGTTCTTAATTTTAAATTTAAAAAAAAAAGGTGTAGTACAGTTTTTAAAGCAAAAAACGTAACTATATTACGCTGACCAAATCCCCAAAAGCATGTTTTAAAAACAGAATTTCATACTTGGATGTAAACGACACATAAATAGAAGTAGATCTAAAAGTCTGCATTAAATTTTAAGCGAAGTTTTTATGTTGACACTTCTATCACAGCTTCCTTAGTGAAAACTTCTAAGGCAGTAGAATTTGTGGCACTTGATCACCAGTGTTACATCTCGGAGCTGTTGGTGAATGCTTTGGCCCAGCTTCTCGGAGCCCCTCTCCAGCCACTTATTGTGTGTGATCTATAGGCAGCTAGAGGTCTGTGGTACTTTATTGGGATCTTTTTTTCTCTTCCTATCTTTCCCATTTGGTCTTTGCTATTTTCTCTAACACTGTTTTTTGCATTGCATGTGTTAACTTGATAGCATTCAGTACTATTTCCGCTCAACACTCTGTCTTAATCACAACTACAACCTTTTCTCCCAGACTCATTTCCCCCACGTCTCTTGACCCTCCTAGTCCCTCAATCCTACCATCCTCCTTCCTTCCCTGACCTGACCCAGTACCAGAGCGATATGCAGTGGGCAGCCTCAGAGCCACAGAAACCACACAGATGTGCAATCCAAGAAACATGAGTATTCAGGCCACAGGGAGATTTATTTCTTTATTATGTATTTCTAGGCTTCTTGTAGACATTATGATTGTCTCAAAGTTACCAAGGTTCTAAGAGGAACATTTGGGTGACAGTGTATCAGCTGTTACTGAAGTATGTAGGGTCTTGCATTACAGCCAGACAGTATCTGACACAGCTGTTTGTCCTTGTTTGACGTCTGTCACATAAAAGGTAGGAAGAACAACAGCACAAGCAAAAGGTCAAACACAACTGACCCACATTTTCACAACACCACAGGCTCTAAATTTACCACAGTTACCAAAGGGGTCATAATTGAGACTATCACAAATGATTTAAGTAGCTATTGGACATCAACACACTCTCACACACAAAAAGAACAGGAACACTTATCTGTTTGGAGGTGTTTATTTCTTAACTACACTGCTAAATTCCCTCACCTTGAATTGTGGCTTCAGAATTATGAGGTAAGTACGTGTTTTTAGTTATTTTATTTTAAATAAATGAAATAAAATTGACCCCCCCCCCTTTCTCCCTAAATTAGTAAGTGAAATCTTTAAAATCTGCCACATCTACACATACAAATAGGCTTATTATTTTATTTTTTTGCCTTTTCATGCTCTTAGATGGTTGTTTTCATTTAGTCATACGTAGAGTAACTGACAACTACAGAGCTTCACTTTCAAGGCAATTGCTAAAATGAACGAGGAGCTGCAGAAAGCAATCTTGTCTACCACCACTGAAAATACGTGGTTTTTGTTAGCTTCGGTCCATACGTTTATGAGTATGCCTGTCCAGTGTTGGCATGTCTTTGTTAATCTGAGCTAAAGCAATTTCTCACACCCTGACAGGGACACACACATACTGTCTCATTAAAATGGCTGCATAGGCTCTCACTAAAAGTAAATACTCTGAGGTCTCTAAATGGGGTCCCCTGCATATCACTTTCCTTTTTACATATATGTTGCCATGCACTGTGCCATTGAAAGCACATTGCACACTCTTGAACACCTCCTCTTGTAGAGGTCTTTGTTTGGATAACATTTTCTATTTTTTTTTCTTTCTCTTATATTAACAGTCAGTTGGTGGATTTATTGAAATGCCTACCTTTTCTGTTTGTATACAGTATTATGTTTGTTTTAAAGCAGAGAGAGATTTGTATTTTTAAGAACTAGAGAAGCTAGCAGAATTGCAGTTGAAAGCGTTTGGCCGGTTTCTTACGTTGTGTCACGTGTGACTGTTTTTTTGACAGCCCAGTATTTTAAAGCCAGGTTCGTATGGAAATGCCTTCACTCCACTTGCACTGCTGTTGGACTCGCCGTCGTTGCTTTCATCTGTCTGTCTGTCTATTCTTTTGGTGCACTCGTCTGTTCAACACCCAGTCTGCTCCTCATCTCCGCCCTCTAACTTTTGCTGAACACATTTTGAACGCATCGTTTTCTTACTGTCAGCAGTTGGAACTGTTGCCTCATCCAACATGCCCTTGCTGGGTTTTTTTTATTTGTTTGTTTAGTTGTTTTTTGTTTTGTTTTGTTTTTTTGGGGGGGGGGGGGTTCCTAGTATAATTACTTGATTTAAACTCAAAAGATTGATTTGTGAAAGGGAGCATATACATTTATGGCACTTGAGTCTGAGTCTTTTTTTCCCCTAACAACCACATTTTGTGCTGGAAAAATAAATCAGCTAACATCAATTGCGCAGGGGATGAGGGAGTGCCTTTCTCAGCAGTTAGTTCAGGGTGGATTTTATTTTCTCAAATCCTTCTTCATAGGTCAGCTAATTCCCCTCATCAATAAATGCTTTTCTGTGTAGAGTCTTGTCAGACTCCAATATTGCAGTTAAGGACAGAAGCAGGTCCTGTGTCAAGAACAGGAGTGGCTTTCACTGCAGCAAATTCTGCAGTGTTTTCCCCTAACAATAAATTCAGAGCACATTTTGTCTATTAGGCATGAAGAAATGATCCTTAGTGGCCATAAAGCCTCTAATTCATATAAGTCCTTGCCCAACTGCTAGGCAGCAACAAGTAATAAACAGTGATTTGCAAGACTTTTTAATTTAGCCTTCAGTGTCCTGATTTAGGAGTTGATTCAGGCAGTCTGTCTCCAGTTGCCTTCCTGCCATGTTAGTCCCAGCGCATATTTCCCTCTTATCTCATTCTACAGCGGAAAGGATCTGACATTTGCACAGTAAAGGAGTTAAAAAAAAAAAAAAACCCCAAAAAAACCAACCCATCAAACTGTAACAGAAACAAGACGTGAAGAATTTGAGTCTTTCTTGAGCATTTGCTGCAAACATCAGCCAGATGATTTGGATATGTTATTCTTGTCACCAAAATGCAAAGTATTTTTAAGTTTCCTGAGTATGTCATATTGTACAAGTATGTCACTTGTAAAATAGGGCAAAGGAAGGCAACAGTTTGCTTTGAAAAACCACCTTAAAAAAGGGCTACAGCCAGATGTATCTCAATTAAAGTCTCGTGGGCGGAGATGCAGTATGCACACTGCGTGTGTGAGTACCACTCCCCTTCACATGCACTAACTCATACAAGCCCAGTTCACTTTCACCACCCTAGAAACTCACCCTCATCATGGCTCAGCCTGCTCTGTTCTGCTCCCAACCTCCTGTTTTTACCAAAGAGAACTAATTGAGCCCCGTTGAGCCATCACTTTCCTCTCTGTGCCTGAACCACCTGAGACTAACACAGTTGGAGTTTTGTTAACCCGCCCACACCCCTCAGCCCGCCCCACTCCTCTGTATGTGTACCATTCACAGTGCGCTACTAACACCGACGATCCTTTTTGTTAAAACTCTTTAACAAAAAGCTGCATGCAGTTTTTTTTTCTGTTTAAACCCCTTCACTTTCTGTTTGTGAAAGTTGATGTCAATCTCTTTGTGATTATAAATATCCTTTTTGTTTGGTTTGTATGTTTTTTGGTAGAATGCAGCACTCTGGTGAATGTTAGACAAGCTTGGAATAGTTATAATCACAACAGCAAAACACTGCTTATTAAGAAATCTCATCGTTACCTGTTTATTTGTGCTTGAGGATGTACTGTAGTGTGTAGTGGTGGGACGGTCTTGCATTTCACTTAATGTTTTTGTTTTCTTGCTGACCCATACTAGTGATATAACGGTCTCCGACATGCACATTTGGGCCCCACAGTGTGCTAAGAGTTCCTGTTGTGTATGTTTTTGCACTCCTCTTGCCTCTTTGGTTCATTATCAGTTGCTTGATCTTGTGATGCATTTGTCATAGAAATCATTAGTATTAAAAGAAAAGCCTTGCACGCACGTTCAGAGGCCTCAAGTAGTTTGAAGGTATGTTTTCTCATTTCTGAATACTAATGGTATCTATGAAAATATCAAATTATAAGTGTTGAAATTGGTGGGATGTGACGATTGATAACAGACCAGAGCCGCTAAGGATGTCCAAAAACAAGCACAACAGCTATTTTTCGTATATCTGGTGGGGCTACATGCACACAATGTGTTCCTCTCTTCACCTGCACACCCGCATATCCCCTCACACATGCATAATCTATCCACCCTGGGCCTTGTAATGGTAATCCAAGGCCCACTAGTTCCACTTCTGTCTCTTCCTGTTGCTATAATTTTTTGTGACAGCTGCATATGTTTCATGGTGCTCTCCTCGTCATGGTTACAGAATCACAGCAAGCTTGGAGTTTCTGGTCTTTGTTTTGTTTATGCTAGATTTCCATACCTGTTCTGTGTTACTTTTCTTTGTGTACTGAGATCTTGCTCTGTAGTGGTTCATATATGTATGCGTGTGATACATATATTGCCCTCTCCTTCCTCCTTCCTACTCCTCCTCCTCTTAACTTCTCAGTTAGTGGATGTGACTTCATGTGTTACCTTTATCAATGGAAAAATATAGAAATAATCACGCCCAGTTTCTTTGCCTAATAAAGGTTTTTAAAATGCACTCCTACTTCAGGAGGATATCTTGTAGTTTACAGATTACATATAGCCTCATGTATTGTTCATAGTTGAATTCAACCCTTCCTCTCAGTCTCCCACTTTTTATTCCCCCACACCCAGCCTCCCTTACCACTCTTTGTGCTGGAAGACACTGATTATTACACGCTGTAGGTGATGACGATAATGACGATGGTGTTGGTGGTGGTGGTTGTGCTGATGATGGTAGCGTGATCTGAGTGTTATTTATTTATTTTTTCTTTGTTAGTGTTTTTTTTATTTTAATTTTGTTTTTATTTTATTTTTCACCCGTGCTACGGGTAAAGCTCCTCTTATTATTGGAATATTTTTGGTTTTTTTCTTCTCTTCTCTCTCTGCTAGGATAACATCGGGCACCGGCTGCTTCAGAAACATGGCTGGAAGTTGGGCCAAGGCCTTGGCAAAACCATGCAGGGTAAGGGCACACTCTTCTTTACACTTAAGTTCAATGTATGATGGTATTGGAACACTATGTATCATTTTCTTTCCTCTCACATTCCCCCTTTTGTATTATTTTATTTTATTTTTTGTGCTAGATTTTCTTTTCCCTTTATCTTTTCTCTGCCTTCTTCCTTTGTATCTGGTAGTGTGAAATTGATTGTTATTCAAGGAAACATTGTAGTTGTTTTTTTGCTCTCATACTGCTGTTACTTTAAACTGAAAGAGGGAAGAAAATATTCTTGACCTTGATTAAGACTTAGGGAAGGGACTTTGGGGCTTGGGAACTAGAATGGAGCTAGTCATCTTCACATAATGCTTTAGTTGACAGCAAAGTTGAATCTGCCCTTTGTTCACATTCAGATTCAGTGCTTTTGAACATACAGTTTGCTGATATGGTGGTTTCTTTGTTGCCTCCAGGGGACATATTTGTTTTATCTATTTCAGATCATGCCCTGAACTTGAAAGCATGTGCTGATCATATCAGAATTTTCTAAATATGGGATAAATAAAGTGTTTATCTTATCTCATTTTTAGCTAAATTGGATTTCTGTTAAAAAACATGTTAAAACATGAGTATTTATTTATTTTAGTTGGATAGGGGTGCAAATAAATGAGAACACATTAGCTGGGTTTTTTCCATTGCAAGAACCTTTCCCAGGGACTAAAGACTTTTGAAGGACCTCTTGATTTTAACTACAGAGGCCCAGAGACCCTCTGGGGGAGTTATTTTACCCCACAAGTCCCTGAACGTTGGAGTGAGATTTGTAGCACTGATTATTTCTGATTCACTTAGTTACCGACTTGTAGCATTTTAACCAGCACTTTGACCAGGCTCATCTCTCGGTCACATAGATGGTAAAAACCAGTTTTGTTACTGTAAAGTGAACCTCATAAGCTGGCAGTTTATAAATATGTTAATCAGCAAGCTAGTATTGAACAGAGTGATGATTCAGAGAAATGCAAAAAAAAAAGAAAGATGGTTTTACAGCCATTATGTTCTAAGTTCCTAATAAACATGCCTACACCTCCGCGCATCTCCACAACCCTACAGGAATGCACTGCATTGCCATATTTTTGTAATCAAAAAGAAGTTTTTATGCTGTCCATTGTGTGGTTGCTGTGTGTGTACTGGTCATCACACGACCTACAGCTCTGAGACCGCAAACAGAAGTTAGAAATAGGGACCATAGGTCCACTAGTAGCTAGCAGACATTTGATCAGACACTGTGTTGGACAGTCCCATTAGTTGAACACTTCTTGTATCATTAAACTCAGTGTGTTTACCCTGTATACCTATGACTTTATACAATTGATGAGTCCAGCATTTAATTTAAAAATCTGCTTTTCTATTACTCTAACTGCATGCCCAAGAACATATTACATTGTATTACTCTATTAGTTTAAGGATTGCTTTGTATTTTGAGAGTGACTCTGAAATGCTCAGTGACCTGTGCACTAGAACAAATTCTCTAAGATGTAAAAGGCTTTAGACTAAAAAGCTGCATTAAGAGAGGTTTACTTTCTCTTGGCCATTCATAGTAATCTAATGGCCTTGTTTATATTGAATTGCACGAACTTAGAAGGCTGCACATAGCTGAGCGTGCGGGTTAGACCTTGGCCGACGTTGGCACCTCATTAGCTCAGACCTGCTGTGCTCATAGGCTCATTGGCTCAGTGGCAGTGGTGCAGAGCCTTGGCATGTCTCCACCAAGCCATTTCCTGTCTCTTCACTGGCTTTCCTGTTCTCATCAGCATCTTCATTTTCTCCTTTTCCTCCCCTTTCTGTTTCTACTCGTAGCCTCACCCTTCCCTGAATTCTGCCCAAAAAGAGTGATGTATAGCATTCTATATGAGTGATGTCAATGCCTTCAGGGCAAGCGAGTCCTTGCAGTCTGTTAAGAGTGGAGCTTGTTTTTCTACATAGCTTCTGGTATTAATCTTATCTGCCTCCTCCTCTATGTCCCTTTCTATCCACTGGATCCATAACATTTTAGTCATGTCTGACTTATCCATCTCCCTCGCTCACTTAGTCTTGCTCAGTTGCAATGCTTTCTCAAGTGCATTGCCCTTCCTGTAAACCTAGCAGTAACATCTGTTTTCAATATTGGCATTTTATTGAGAAACACCACTAATACTGCAAAACAGTGAAAAGCACACGCCCAAATTACATAGTTGTCTTAAATGTGTTGGGGCTTAGGCAGAGCTTGTATCTGGGTTGCTTAAATTTACTTGTCTTATATATACAGATCTATAAACATGTGTCCAGGATAGTGCTGCTTAATTGTTTTCATCTAATCCAGATTTCCTTGTTTACATGGTTCTGGGAATAGGATTTTTCAGTACACTGTATTGCCAAGTAAAAGAGTGAGAAAAGGGGGTCTTGAAAATGTCTTGGACTGTGTGCTTGACAAAATTTGAACACAGACTGCCTAACTAAATAGTGTCCTTAGTTTACCAGAATAATGCTAAGTGTTGACATTTGGCTGACCAGTAGAGGAAGACGAACATGATGAATCCTCTCTCTACTGTTAACATAGAGCTGTTATGTATTTTTTGTTGGTTTTATTTGAGTGTAGAAAGGTATTAAAGTAAGGTAATCACTATAGTCTTTACCTTTTTTGCTCATGCAGAATTACAGCATGCATGGTCACTTGTCCTCCAGAGACACTGAGCTCTCGTGAGCTCTGGTTGTTGAGTTTTATTGTTGCTGCCACCCTAGCAGCTCTCACATGTACATATATGGCCTTGGCTCCTAGTGTTGTCTCTCATAGGTATTCTCAGGCTGACCATGGCCAAGGACCAGAGTAGGCCAAGAGGCTGCTTCATTTCTTTCTGGGCAGGCTGACAAGTTTATGGAGGGTAACAACAGCAGAAATTTCAGAGCTTAGCGTTCAGTAACCATCATTGTTTATTTCCATCTGGCCATGAACCAGTGAATAGCAGACTATTTGATGTGATAAGGATGTGTGCTTTGTGTGGAGGAGAGAACAAGTTGCAGAGGCTGACTGTGCTCTTGTTTTTGCCGCTGGCACCAGTCATGAGATTATGTAAGCATCCTGCTTTGTGGGCAGATGAGACTGCGGCAAATTGTGTCCAGTTGTTGTGCTGGAATTAATGGCCCAGTGTTGGAGCACGCTATCTCCTGTTGAATTTTGCTAATATACTTAGGAGTAGGTATATCACATAGGTGAACCATTGCATCTCATTGAAGTCTGCTGGATAATCACTATAATCTTCCTCTTCTTTCCTGTCCTCTTTGCCTGAAGAGACGGTTGATGAAATTTGACATTAAAGCATTGTGTCCCCTTTTTTAAGTTTTTCACTGTATTGACTCTGTTCTTATTCTTCTTTTGTCCCTTTTGCCCTTTTTTTTAGGTAAGGTTTGTTGGATCCTCTGTATGTCAGTGTGTGTGTGTGTGTGTGTGTGCGCGCGCGTGTGTGTGGGTGGGTGTGTGTGTGTGTGTGTGTGTATGTGTGTGTGTGTTTTCTTTTCCCACTCTGCAGTTGACCTCAGTGTAACACCCCTTTTACAGTTTATCATAGGCTAATGGCCTCTGTCAGCTTCCTCCTCTTTGCTTTATAATCACTAAACCTTTATTTCAATCTGCTTATGAGTAATGTGCTTCAATTTGAACAAAGGACGATCCATTTTAAATCAAGGTAGATTTAGGAAGCTATGATTCATTCAAAATCCTTAGAATCATCATCACCGTGTATGTTAGATTTTTTCCCCCCCCCCTTCTTAGAATTTCCGTGGCTGCTGTTGGGTAATCTGATTGGCTGTAACCATGGCTCAGACTGTGAATGGCTTGCAGAGTAGACAAGTTTTCTCCCCTCTGCTTGTTTGCCTGTTTCTACCTCCAAACCTGTGAAACTCATGTGTATGTGTGTGGTCATTATGTGGAACTGAGATGCGTGTGTGTCTGCTACTGACCGGGCCATAGAGTCAACTTGCAGGGAAAACCTCTCCACCTCTTACACCCCAATTGTCTCTGTCCCCATGGTCACAGGCTCCCATCCTCCCCCTGTTTCTTTGCCCCTTCAGCATAGCATGTTTGTCCCAGAGGTGCACTTCTGCCTGCCTCCAACTGTCATTCACCTGGGGCTTTAAGCAGTGTTGGAGGTAGCACACTAAACGACTACGTTCACATGATATAGGACTATATGACAAAACGATTGGATGCACAATTAACATCTTTAGTTGTACTTGAGTAACGTTGCTGTTCCATAGCAATAAAGAAACTACTCTAAGCACTGCTCAAAGCCTTGCTGGCTCTTCCCTCAGGTACATTTTATGTGTAGTTTGTGTTCACTTTTTCCATGGTTAAGCACATCCCAAAATGAGCTTGCTGGCGGTAGGCTAGCGAGGAAATGAAGGAATCTCAGGGAGATTTGCTAACTGGGCTGACAAGCATCTGCAAGGCAAAAAGCTCAGAGGGGGAAAATGGTGGTCATCCCTAGAGACACCTATTGTCTCAATCTAGATATTTGACCACATCTTTAAAAAGGCAAAAGTATATTTTTGATTCATTACTTTTCTTAGGCGGTAAGCCTCCCTCTAGACCCAAAATACTATCAGACGTGGCAGTTTCTAGTCTTTTTACGCAGAATAGCTCCTTTAACAGTTCTTATTTGATGAGATTTCACTTTTTTTTTTTATTTCCCAAGCTAAAATATGAGGGATTTCCAGGGTTTTTACTGATGTAAAACCAACCTGCTTTTCCACTACAGGAACTCAATGACATATGAGAATGCATACATGCATGTATTAGTGAAATGGTAGCATTCGTCATGATAAAGTTTAAAACCATGTTGTTTGCGCTATGTTATAGTGTTGGTTTATTTAGCACAATCTCCTGAGGGGAGCTCAGATTTTGCTTTCGCAACTTCCACTGCCCCATTTTTTAGCTTGTGTTCAGTTACAGGTCGCAAGTTCCCATAGTGGAAAAGATGTAAGGGGTGGTAATTTGTTTTTTGGGATATATTTTGTTTGAGAAACAAGATGACATCAGGCTAGGGGCCTGGGGACTGGGATAAGTGGTTGGGAGAGAGTGGTGAGAGGAAATCCCTGTAAGCACCTAGCCCTGAATGAAGGGATGAGGGGGGGTGGGGCGGTTGACACACAGTAGCCCCTCTGGTAATGAACCCCCCTAAATCCCATAACCACACTCCCAACCCCACCCTCCCTTCTCTATGTGCCTCAATCTTCCTGCTTAACCAATTGGTGTTTCTTTTTTACAGCGATTTGATCCTGCCCATGTTGTGCTGATGGTAAACTTAGTGGTAAATGTTATTTTATCCCCCAATTGAATTGTTTTCTGTTTGTTTTTATTTCTCCAATTTTTTTTTTGGTTTGTTTTTCCTTTCATCAGAGCACCAATGCTACATAGGCTTTAATTCTCTCTGTATTAGTCTTCATTCTGCTGCTTGTATATTACCATGCATATGTATTACTCTTAGAACATTGTCATTTTGTTTGTTTTCAGTTTTTTTTTCTCCAAAAAACCTTGTGATTCACACCCTGTGATTTAGATGCACATTGTTTTTGTCTGGTCCCTTTCTTTTTCACTGGAATGGGTAATGTGGAAGTATTGTCACTGTGTTTAAAGATTGGTGATAGTTTGGGATGACTGTAATTGTTCATTAATCTATAATTCTAGGCCTGACTTGTGACTTGTCAGAGAGACCACTGCAGTGGCTGGCTAACAGACTAAACCCTGTTTTTGGTTTCACTTCTGCTGCTGCTTGATAAAGGGCATGAACTTACATGTCCAGGCTATCAGTAGTCTTGTGATCTCAAAATCAGCAGTTTTCTTTCACTTCCTTAGTTTGAATATGGCCAGAAAAATCATCCAATCACTGTTAGGTATTCTGTTTAAGAAAAAAAAAAGCCTGCCTAGGTGACAGACACTGCCGTGGGACTGAGAGTGCAGGCAGACTGTTATACAGGGTGCTACTATGCCCATGCATTTGTTTTTAAAATGACTATGTCATTGGGCTATGATGGCTAAAAGAAACAGAGATTTGCAATACATTTTTTCTTACTTTCCTGTCTAGGAAAGTAAGAATGTGTAAGAAAGCCACTGCGGTTGTGATAATTTTGAAATTTTAATCAAAACCAAAAGGTTTTGAACATATTATTTACTCCATTACTTATGTTTCGTTCTCTTGATTGAAAATCATCTGTATTTACGAATAGGAGAATTCTATTTTCTCTTCTTTATATATGGCACCAACTGGTAGTAAGGTTACGTCTTATTTAGCGCCACTGTAATTAAATATTTGTAGTTTTTCCATATGCCCAATGGTATACATAGAAATTTAATTTGTGGAAAAACCTACATTGGATTATTGGATTTGTGGGAGGGGAAAAAAACTGAAACCAAACTGAATTGATAATCACTATCAGTGTGATTAATTATTACATCTGGCTGGCATCAGGAGCAGCAGACTAGTCCAAATTCTCTTTATGCCTTTTGTTTTGAGATTCCCCTGTCTGTCTGTCTGTCCCCCCCTCCTTCTCCTCCTACTCATGCCCATGTTTTACCAGGTAAGTATCCCCCATCCCTTGCACTGTCACCATGGCGATACCTGGCCTGTGACGTCACTCTGCTGTAGTTCAGTGCTTGTGTCCTTTTTTTTTCCTTCTTTTTTTTTTAATTTGACTCTTTCTCTCTGCTTTGTTTGGCTGATTATGAGTGGATCAAGCAATTCAGTGTCAATCTCCAATGTAGTTTTGATTTACATATATTTTATATCTTTAATGTTTCATTCTGTTTTTGTTTTTTTGGTTGTCTTTGGTTTGTTTATTTTTCTACAAGTTAATTTCCTTCTGATCTAGCTCTTTTCACAGCTTACATAACATAGGTTAAGTAAACGGAAGAAAAATCTTTCAGCTTCAGTCATAATGAGGAAAGGGGGGCCTCTGACAAGGGAACAGGTTTGGACCTCAGGACAGTAAATGGTCAGACAGACAGTTCAGCAAGAAGTGATGCAATAGCCCTTAGATAATATTGGGAGCCTTTGTTACTCTCAAGGAGGATGTCGCAGTGGTGTTTTGTGAGCAGTAGCAGCAGCTGCAGCTCCCCACACACACACACACACACACACACACACACACACACACACACACACACACACACAGTCCCTCGAGCTGCAGCGTCCTTGATAAACTTGGCATTCTGGTTTAACAGGACTGCAGGAATGAAAGGATGGAGGAGGGGTGCCAGAGAGGCACAAATGAAAACATACCAGCTTAAAGATCAGTATGCTTTGTAGTGTACTTCTATATCAAGACATTTTACTGAGCAATCCTGATCCCCTTGTCTTCATTTACTCCATCAGGAATCCAGTGCAGCTAATTTGACTCATTCATAATGCAAACCAGCAGCCCGGTCAAATGTAACAGGAAGGCTAAATTGGTTTGTAGCTGGTGGCTGCAGTAAGCTGTGAGAATGGCTGGTGTTTGGTTCACTGTAGCTTTCTGGTCTCTTTGCACTTGAAGGCAAAATTCTCTAACCCCAGCACCCTATGCTCTAAAAGCAGGCTGTCTCCGAGTTGGTTCTTCATCCAAGCATTAAAAAAAGCTCACCTGGTCCTCTCTCTCTCTCTCTACCCTTAGGACGCACTGACCCTGTGCCCATCATCCTTAAGTATGATGTCATGGGGATGGGACGAATGGAGATGGAGGTATGATGCTCATTTTTATCGATTTGTACATTTTCTTTCTTTCTTTCTTTTTTTGCACCTTAAGTGCCCAAGTAGTAGTTTAAGGTGTTTAGATAAATATTATGAACTTGTTTTGACACTGGGGTGAGTGCTTTGACTGTGAAATAGAAATGACTTTGAAAATGAGCAGTTGAGCTAAAATGCTGTGTTATACAAGGTCGCATGGTTTTGAAAATCCCATGTTTCAGGGTTGCTCCTGATGAGTCAACCAGATAGCCTCTGGACCAATCATCAGGAGCTCTAAAGACATTTACATAGCATAAAAACCATACTGTTAAGTATTAAGAAACACTTTGTGAGTGAATAATTAGCACAAATTTTTGTATATCTATCTATCTCATAGTATGGGATACATTCCTTTGCTAGGTCCCTTAAGAGAAGTCTCAAGGCTATGGCACAGTGACTTCCTACAGGACTACTTAAGTATAACGGGTCCTGTTCACAACACGCAGTTCATGCAGAGGTGTTCTGTGTTCAACATATTAAAGATCTTGACTGCCATGGACAGTCTTAACCACTTCAAATACCTTCAGACAATGAATGATGAATGATTCTATTTAATGAAAACAAAACATGTAAAAACCACAAAGAAGAATGTGACACCAACACTGCCCAGCTAAATAAAACTATGCTTAAATTTTCAGCGAGCATCACTGTCAGTTATTTCAGCTCCTGCCTTTAGTCTTTGATATTTGTCTTGAAATAACATTCACCTACCTTGGTCGCATAGATGTTTCTACAGCAAACAGTCAGTCAGCATGATAAACGTGTAGCATGATAAACGTGTGTAACAGCACACAAGCGACACAAACTGACCAACTGTTCTTCTTGGAGTTTCCATGTGCTGTCTTCTATAGTCACTGTAGGGACTCGATGCGTTCAAGTCACATCAGCTCTTCTATGCACCATATTAAACTCATTTTTGGTATATAAGATGAACTTGGACTGGCTTTGACAATGTTGTTGCTTTATGATGTGACTTTTTTGTTTGTCCTAGCTGGATTATGCCGAGGATGCCACAGAGAAGAGGAGAGTCCTCGAAGTGGAAAAGGAAGATACAGAAGAACTGCGACAAAAATACAAGGTGAGGTTGTTTATCTCTTTGTCACAGTGATAATAATTGTTATCACTTGTATTTTTTTGATACTGTATTTTTAAATTTCCCACTAAAAACAGGACCAGATGGAAAAAGAAAAAGCCATCGCAAAAGCTCTGGAAGACCTGAGAGCCAATTTCTACTGTGAGCTGTGTGACAAACAGTACACCAAACACCAGGAATTTGACAACCACATTAACTCTTATGACCACGCTCACAAGCAGGTACTGCTGTTTAGCAAGCATTGCGGTGTTGATGTAGATCTGTTTTTAATTAAAGACACGATGAAATGATGTTCCCGTTTTCTCTGTCTTGCAGAGGCTTAAAGAGCTGAAGCAGAGAGAGTTTGCTCGTAATGTGTCATCACGTTCCCGGAAAGATGGAAAAAAGCAAGAAAAGATGCTGCGGCGATTGCATGAGCTTGCTGAGCAGAGAAAACAGCAAGACCGGTAAGTATTTGTTCCTGGAGTGCCATCTGCTGGATGGGTTGTGTATATATATTTAATGGGACATGGTGAAATTATTTTATAAATGTCACTGGTTCAATATGTTAGTCCAAACTAGACAAATTCAACAAAATGTATTTCATTTCACTTACTGTAAGTTAAAACATATTTTTGTATATTTTCATCTTTTCCAGTAAGCATGATAAAAATTAACGTCAAAGACCTCGATAGTAAAAATTTGTCCAGCATCACATTGGTGTAATGTTTTCTTTCAGAACTCCTGGAAGTGGACCTATGTTCAAAACAACTACAGTCGCTGTTGATGGAGAGAAAGGAGAAGACAGCAACAGCATGACACCCGAGAACAGTATGACACAGTCTTTGGCAGACACTGCCCTGGAAGGATCACTGTCAGATAAAACTGGTCAAGCCTCCCCAAAGTCTGGTCCAACCTTTAGCTTCTCTCTGGGAAAGAATCCCTCATCCTCGCCAACTTCCAGCAACGCATCAAAAGTCAGTGTATCATTCTCTTTTGCCAAGAAAGCACCAGTAAAACTGGAGACAGCAGCTGCTGTTTTTGCTGATCATGGTGAGGAAGCTATGGAGACAGAGGAGAGTCAAGAGGGAGAAAAGGCTGGAGGACAAGATGACACATCAGGCTGTGGCACAGACAGCCCTAAGGGACTGTCTGGAGGAGGTGAAGGAGGAGAAGGAGGTGATGCAGCAGGTACAGAAGAGGTGCAGCAGCCTGATGATGGAGGATCTTTAGCATCAACGCTTAGCAAATTGAAAATGATGATGAAAACCAATGAAGGATATGTTGGACAAGAGCCTCAGTACTACCACTATGTACCACCAGCTCACTGTCGAGTAAAGCCACACTTCCAGTTTTTGCTGTTCATGAAAGCCTCTGAACAGTGTCAGAGCAAAGATGAAGACGATGAGGAAGAGACACAAGAGGAGAACAAGGCTGAAGAAAGTCCAGAACAGACAGAGAGCGGTGTGACAGAGTGCAAAACTGAAAAGGAACATGGCAATGTTACTGTAGATGCTGACCCAGACCTAGTTCCTCTATCAGCTAACGTAAAGGCAGAAGAGGAGACCCCTTCATGTGCAGAAGATGCAGCTCCTGCTGTACCAGCTTCACCCACCCAGAAAGCAGAGACGCGTGATACTGTGGATACAAACGCTGGTCCGAAAATGCCCACTGGTCCCTTCTTTCCAGTCCTGAGCAAAGATGAGACTACAACCCTGCAGTGGCCATCAGAGCTCCTTGAATTTACAAAAGCTCAACCTTCCCTGTCTTACAGCTGCAATCCCCTCTACTTTGACTTCAAACTGTCCCGTAACAAAGGAGTGCGTGGTGGGAAAGTGGCAAAGTCCCCCAAGCCTGGTGAAGACACTGATGACAAGGGACAAGAAGTGAATGCTTCACCATCTGAAGTAGAAATGGCTACTAAACCTGGAACTAGTGCTGACAAAGACAAGCTATTGTCAAAAGGAGAGTCTGGGCAGCCAGAAAGTGAAGAACAAAAGCCCACAAGTGGAAGTAATAGTGCAAAGAAAAAAAAGAAAAAGAAGAAGCATAAGAAGTCTGCAAAGCATTCAAAACGCAAAGGAAAAGAAAAAGGAGCCGGAGAAGATGCAGAAGGTGAGACTGAGGTAACACAAGAAAAGCCCAAAAAAAAGAAAAAACACAAACGTAAGAAGAGCAAAAACAAGGCTCAAGATCAAGCTGAGGCAACAGGTGAAGAAAAGGAAAAACCTAAACCAAAGTCGGAAGATAAAGCTGCTACCTCCTCTGTACAGCTGACAACTGGAGGGGAAGGAGCTACAGGAGCAGAACTGGGGAAGAGGAAACGTGGTGCTAAGGAAGTGCCTTGCAAATCTGGAGCAGAAGGAGGGAATGGAAAAAGTACTGACAAGGCCAACTCATCTGAAGAGCACAGTGGCAACAAAAGACAAAAGACTGACACCAGTGCATCTCAAAGTGCCTCGTGCTCCACCTCAGCCCAAAAGAGTCCTGGCTCTGGTAGACCTCCGAGCAGTGAAAGTGAAGAAGGGGGCTCTAATACCCAGCGCTCACGTCATCACAGGTCAAGCCCGAGGGAACAGCGCCGCCACCATAGTGAAGAATCAGGGCGATCCTGCAGCCGTTCATCGAGACGGGGGGAACGACGAGGTAGCAGTCGCCGACGTCATCGTGGCCAAACCTCTCGTAGTCGCTCTTATTCCAGCAGCTCTGAGCGCTCCTCAGCAGGCAGCAGTGCCTACAGCCACCGTAGCCGAAGCTACTCAGACAGCTACAGCGACTATAGTACAGAAGGTCGCAGACGTAGGCGCTCCAAACGTTCATCCGACTCAGAGTATGACCGCAGGAGTAGCCGAGGACGTAGACGATCCAGGAGGCATCAGTACACATCTTCCTCTTCAGAAGACTCACGCTCACGTTCACGCAGCTACAGCCGCAGGAAGAGGCACAGACGGCATCATCGGAGCAGCTCCAGAAGCTCCAGCAGCTGGAGTCGCAGCACTAGTGCAAGATCCTGGAGGCGGAGCTACAGTCGTAGCTACAGCTCTGCTAGCCGCTCCTCCAGTTCAAATAAAGGGTCTCCTCACAGGCGAAGCACTAGGGGTCGAGAGGATAGTGACACCCATCGCAGAGACTTCAACCGCTCACGCATCTACCGCTCCCAGTCTCCACGGTCTTCTTCTTCACGAGGCCTTAACCGTAACACCCATTCATCCAGCTCGCTGGGTCTGAGACCAGGGGGGTCTCGAGATGCAGGAGAACAGAAAAACACTCTAACTGCACGACAGCTGTTGGAGAAGGTTCAGTCCAAGAAAAGCTCTGAAGATTCTACCACAGGAACAAAATCTGGGATTAAGATTAAAGACCCACCGCAGGGCTATTTTGGCCCAAAACTACCCCCATCCCTTGGAAACAAAGCCATGCTTCCACTAATTGGTAAGCTGCAGGCAGGGAAAAAGCCAGCAATTCCTTTAATCAGACCTGAAGAGGGAGAGAAATCAGGGACGGGGAAGAGCTCTGAACCTGAAGGAGAGGTTATATTAGTAGAGCCTATAAGGGAGTTCCCACCCCCACCACCACCTCCAGCTCCACCAGTTCAGAAGGTTGAGGAAGCCCCACAGAGCACAGTGACTCAAGAAGAGACACAGCAGCCTGCAACAGAAGACCAGGGGCACCAAGAAACCCGGCCAGTATTTGAACAAGAGCCCTCCATGATGATGCCCCAGTACCAAGGAGAGTCAGGACAAGACCTTTCCCAGAACCCAATGATGGAGTCCATGATGCCTGAAATGCAGCAGCAGCAGGCTGCCATGCATGCCTACCCTGGTTACCCACCACCCAGCTTGGAGGAGGATGGCATGGAGGCAGAGGAGGATGGACTGGCTCCTTTGGAAAGTCAACCAATTACATTCACACCAGAGGAGATGGAGAAATACAGCAAGCTGCAACAGGCTGCACAACAGCATATTCAGCAGCAGCTTTTAGCCAAGCAGGTCAAGACTTTTCCCTCAGCTGCTGCAGCAGCCGCTGCCGCAGCAGCTGCCACTTTGGCCCCAGCGCCCCCTCCACCAGCCCTGCAGCAGATCCATATTCAGCAGCCAACTGTGTCCGTAGCTTCTGGCACATCCATCACCACAGTGCAACACGCCATCCTTCAGCACCATGCAGCCACTGCTGCAGCAATGGGCATCCACCCAGCTCATCCCCACCACCCACATCCGGCACATGCCCAGCTGGCCCAGGTACATCACATTCCCCAGCATCACCTTACCCCCATCTCCCTGTCTCCTTTGGGGCCGTCACTTGGTCATTCTCTGGGACACTCACTGGGGCATGCAGGATTGATCCCTGCCCACCCAACAGCCTTCCTCTCTGGTCAGCCAATACATATTATCCCTGCTTCTGCACTTCATCACACCCCCTTAGCTCTCCACCATGTTCCACACACAGCCCTCTACCCCACACTTTTCACACCCCGACCCTCACAGGCTGCAGCAGCAGCAGCGCTTCAGCTCCACCCACTCTTACACCCAATATTCTCAGGACAGGACCTCCAGCACCCCCCTAACCACGGCTCTTGAAAACAAATGAAAATGAAGTAGTGTGTTCACAACAACCAACCACTAAATGAAAGACTTAACCTGAACTCTCTTGGTTTAGGGTTTTAAATAAAGTCTTTGTTACATCATGCAGGCTGTAAGATGTGGATCTTATGAGAACTTTACTGGCCTTCACAGTGCAGCACGTCACCACAAAGTGGTTAAGACTGCTGGGTTCAAAATCAACACTAACATTTTCTTCTGGTACATGTGAGATTTTTATTTTCTCATTTTTTCACAGATTTGTTTCTCCCCCCTCTACAAACTGTAGACACTTCCTCTAGACCATTGGTTTATATTCCAATTTGGGGAATAGTAACAGCCTCAGAAACTACTGGAGTTTTTTGTTGTGTTTTTTTTGCTTATTTTGGCAGCCAAAGAGATACATGATGGCTAAAGGTGTAAGCAGAATCGTGTTACGATTCAAGGAAGTGGTTTTGTTCTAGAGGTGAACATTTTAATCTGTGTAATCTAATTTTCAGAGATGGACTCTTTCATGATTACTGATCTCTTGTTGTGTTTTCAAATGACTACTCACTCTCTATTGGATTCTTGGTTTAAAAGTAATTTGTAATGCAGTAACTTGTACATAGGTCAGTGTGTAATGTGAAGAAACCCACCAGTGACAGCCATATGAAAAAACAAAACCGATATGGTGTCCAAACAAGTATGACACTGTCATACAAGAAGCCCTCTCTAAATCAGGGGAAATGTGATGAAGGGGTGTAAATCTCCTGAATACTCTGAAGCAAAGCTCTTGTTCCCTGGGATGAGGGTACATCTGAATCAATTGCACTGAAATCTGTACATCAAGATGGTGCCTGTGCATCATATAATAAGATTGTAGTATACTGCAATAATTGTATTTTTCTGTTTTTTAAATTATTTTCCAAAATGCTTTTCAAAAGAAGAGCTGTGTTTGGCTTTTTTTGTGTGTAATTTTGTAAATAAAACTGCTGTAGATTAACCTATTAACGTTCTACTGGGTTGACACTGCTGTTGGGGGGAGGGGAAAAAGCAGACAAATGACAAATTGGATGGGAGGTGGACACATGTATTTTATCACGGTGGTTTGTTCATCCCTGCTGGGGTGCCAAACAGCAGTGACCTGTTTAAAAAGAAAAGTAGCAACTCTGTATTTTTTAAAGACTTAACTCTGTTTCACCAAATAAAATCCTGAGTTTGTGTGTCTTTTTCCATATTTTTTTCATTATTGAAATTGCCATGTAAATAACTGTAGATGGTCACATGAAGGTCCTGCCTTATTTCCATAAGTTTCATCTGACAGTCAAACAACCCCTGCAGATGTAAATGTCCAACAGTAGATGGTGCTGGAGTTACCTGGAATAGGCTTTGCGAAAACAGTCAATCCGTGTGAATGCAGCATGCATTTAGTGTATCTGTTCACAGGCTATGATTAATACTGTTTACTGTAAAAGGGGAAACAGTCCTGTCAGCACTTGCAGAACCATTACACGAGGCTGTAGAAAGAAAATTATAGATTTAATTTCTTTAAAATCACTCACATAGTGAGACGAGACCAAGAATAAATGAAAGAAAGCATGTGACAGAAAGGGGCTGCTTCCATTGATTTTCTTTGAACTATTACCTACATATATTATCAGTTCCCAGCTTATTAGGTACAGCTCGCTAAACCTAATGAGGCTGTCCACTAAGTCCTGCCTTAATGCAGGATATAATGTTTGTGTTGAAAGTCTCTAATTTTCTGGTCATTGTGCCTAATGTATTAGAATTGTATGACATCAACTCGATCCTACTTTGTCCACTACATTAGACTGTATTGACCAGGTGCAGCTAATAAGCTAGTAACTGAGGTTACACCATAAAACAAGAATTTCTGGTGAGAATTCTTAAGTTGCATTGTGATGAAACACTGAACATAACATTTTCGTACTTGTATTTCTTTAAAAACCATGTTTATCAAGGCAGAAGAACACTGACAGCAACTTGAGGAACAGTTAAGTATTTATAAGAAACCATCTGTGTAAAATCACAGGAGAAATTTACAGTTTCAAAGTGGTTTTGGTAAAAATGGAAAGTGGCACACTGAGCTTCACATGGATTAAAAATACTGTCTGTAGTTCAAGGTCTTTGCCAATGTCACCATTTTATCAATAAACATGATGGAAAGCCATTAAAAGAAAACTAAATGTAAGGGAACAACTTATGAAAGTTGGTTTTAATGTTAGAAATTCATATCATGAGGGACGATGTGCTGCAGAAATGTCCACGACTGATCAAAAAGCCGCCCTTGTGGATGGTTGGAGGTCAGCCCAGGTATCTGATTACCAGGAACATGAAGACGCAGGTCAGCAGCATGCCTCCAATCATGATGAACTTATCTTGAGTGGCTCGCCTTTCTATAAGTCTCATCACTGTGTTTGACAGCCCCAACATGTTAGCCACATCCAGCATCTTCTTATGAGTTCCCTGTGCAGAGCCAAAACAGCCACACTCATTTCAACAGTAATGATCACATGTGACAGTTTATAAGAGCCATAAATAAACGAAATGTTTCCATGACCACATTGTAATTATCTCCACTAATTCCTCTGATTTTGAGAGACGTTGAGTGCCAACGCCCTCCCTGACGCGCCACTCCGTCAGAGGTTTCTCATGGCTAGACAACCAGGCTGAGAGTGCTGATCAACAGACACACCCTGATAAGAAGAGGCCTGAAGCAAAACCAGGAAGCCCATCTCCTCCTTGGAAACACAGACTCGCCCTCTGAGCATGAGCACACTAACAATACGACTATTGTGATCGTCGTGGACACCAGAAAGTGGGTCAGGAAATTTAATTCAGTCCACCTTTTATTCCGCTTCCTTGTTTAACAAATGGTTTAAATAAGCTACAGATGTAGACTTGTTTTTCTGCTGTGTTAAATCACTAACCTTTAGCGTAGATCTCTGATCTCTGAGACCATTAAGGATGCTGCTGCCACTGCCGATGAGGTCATCAATGCCTCTGTGTGCGTTGTGCAAGTTGGAGTTAAACTGTAGGGTCTCATCTATGGGGATGGAGGTATCTGCGTCCTATTAAACAAAAGGAATCTCTGTAATTTACACAAACTCTAGATTCTTTTTTTAGCTTAAAATGTTGCATTCACATCAATACCCATCACCAGTTTGATCACTATTAGACAATTTACATACATTCGTGGTGAAGGTGCGGCTCATGAGTTCCTCCCTCTCTCTCTCCTGGGCCTCTCTGGCATAGCGTCTGTGCTGGAAATTTTGCAGGGCACTCCGGAGGTGCTGGACATCATACTTGAGCTGGTCCACTCGTCTAAGAGAAAGAAAAGGATTCAACTGTGTCCAGTTTTACAACTACAACAAACATTTTCCAATTTAAAGTTGAGGGTCCCTGCAAATCTTTACAAAGCAATCCAGTCACCTCAAAGAGTAATCTATAGAGATTTCAAATGCATTTTTGCCCACTGTGGGAGGTAACAGGCTACTTGGAGTTTCTGAACACTTCTCAATTTAAGCTTGCAGTTCCTACAATGTGCAAGTGCTATAAGCCAAGGTGTGATTTGTCAGGGAGGATGGGAGGGATTTCTCCCACTCTGGTCTACACATCCCTGTCTCTGCTAAATAATTTTTCATCCCTGGCAGGGGAAAACAATGTATTCCTCCCTCTGACTTTTAATACCGCATCAGCCAAATCAGGAACTGACTTTCACTTTCAGCACTCACGACCCTGTTACAGTAAGGTTCACACTGCATGGAGTGGATGATCATTTCATTAAACCAAATCCTGCTGGGTTTTTTAGTAAAAAAATTTTTTAACTAGATAAAAGAAATTAACCAGATTATGTGTTGGGAGACTCACAAAAGTTACATATGCAACTATGCACCAGGCTGCTGTCTGTCGACATCCTCGTTAAATTGTACCAAATAAATAAATAGAATCAGCTGATTATGAAGAGGACAGGAGAGGAACTTTTAACAGATTTGAGGAATTTAATGTACTGTCTCTCCACCCTTGTTTGACAGTGGTTCTAACTCTTACTGCACCCTGTTTTTTTTTTCACAATTCAGTGTATCAGCAGTTGTACTGAATAAGGAGGACATTTATTTTGCTCTCAAATCTTATGTGCTTGTTTTGAAGAGTCCCCACAACCCCCACCCCCTTCCCCTCCCTGAGTTCACTCAGGCCCCACCAGAGACCTGCTAAGATTAAAGGAGCGCTGTGGAATGGGGTGCACTGTCCCCCCTAAGGCCTGTTTATCCAGCTCAGAAATGAATCTTTGCCCAATGCAGCAGGAATGCTGGTGATGACGGGGGCTTCTGAGGAAATGTTTTCACAGAGCCGTGTTGCCACAGGGCAGGACGCGGCTGCCTCTTCATCATCTAACCCTCCTTCTGCCTTTATTGCATATGATACATCCAGCTGTTTCTGTGTCTTTATGGTCACCGTCTATTGTTTAAATCCAAACTCACAATTTGGCATTCTGGCGGCGGTTTGGCGGTTCCTTGCTGGCCAGGATCTCAAGGCGTTCTAAATGATTGAAGATCTGGTCGATTCTAGCTTGCAGTTCATTTTCTAACACTTGTAAAACAGAGAGAAATGAAGAAGAGAGAATTGCAGGGAAGACAACAGTTAAGGCTGTGAAATTACAATTCATAATTTTGAAATTTACTGGCTAATTTACTTACATACTGAATTGATTCAAACATGTCTTCCAATATATATATAAAGAAAAGAGTGTGGGATGCTGTTTGTCTTCTAATAATATACCCAGGTGTCACAGGGTAGCATTCATCACTTAAGCGACCCCAGCTCATTAGTAGCTGCGTAAGTTTACATCCTCCCCTGGGGTTAAAATAAACCTTATGTCATCATTTGTGAAGGGGAGTTCACTGCCCGGCTCCCACCATTATCTGCCATACCACCCACCCTACTACTTCCTGTCTTGGCAACAGCTGGGCACAGAACTGAACGGCCAGGCACTATCCACAGAAAACAATTAGCTCTGGCTTTTATCATTATATATGTGAGAGGAAGAAGCAGCCATAACAAGGACCCGGTTCTGAGCAGAAATTAGAAGCTCTTCAAAGGGGATTTCATCAGAGGTGGTGCCATTAGGAATGACAGCTTTGTACCACAACAACACTCCCACACAGAGCAGGGGCAGAGCCCCTTACAATCATGACAGCTGGTCACTTACAATGAACTGACTGGCGGTCTGTCTTTTCCAGATTTCCCATTAGAGACTGAACCTCCTGGATTTGCCTAATCCACAACGATCATACCGTTAGTGAGCAGCAATAAAAACAATTTTTGTTTTAATTATTACTGTACATGAACATATTGGTATGCGCCATATTTATAGTTTAATAATCGTATTATGCTGATATAAGCCTGCTGCAGCAGAAGTAAAAGTGATAATAAGTTAGGCTCATTAGCAGTGGTAGCTAACGGGCACCGTTTCCACATCAGACAAGAGAACTCACTTGTTGGTCTGGTGGTAAAGCGTCTCCATTTTTCCCGATCTAAGAAACGCTTCGCCCTCCCTTTACGTTATCGCGTTATTTTTGTTATAATAGTTTTAATTGTGACAAGCGGCTCTGTTAGCTTGGTAGCTAACGTTAGAGGAGTTTACACGTCATCAGCGGAGCTTTTGTGTACGGAAATAGGAAACCGGAAGCCGCGCGACGTCATCACACAGAGAGAAATATAGAAGAGAGCTCACTCCTTCTTAATTACACATCTCTGTCAGCAGACTGTAAGAGGAGTGTTTTTATTGCGGTTTTTAATGTTTTAAATAAAAATCTTTTTTTAAAAAGTGACGAAATGAACACACCCAGAATACCCCTGCTCCTCTATTTATATTGACCAAAACTGGAAAAAGACATAGATAATATACGACAAATACTGCATTAACAGTGAAATGAAGACGCTTTATTTTTTCATGCGATTTAAGTGTTGTTGTTTTTTTCCATCGAATGTATTTACTCTGGATTTACGTGCAAAGCTTTTTATTTAATAAGTGAAAAGTTTGCACTTTGTGATATAAATATTTTCATTTGTTTATTGAATAGCTCAACGGACAAAAATATTTGTTTTCCAATCCAACTTTTGATCATTTTTGCTAAGTTTAATATTATTATTTAATAAAAAAAA
>NW_005187419.1:1442626-1481727 GCF_000239375.1 Pundamilia nyererei
TTTTTTTAATGTATTTTTGCTTTAATTTTATTCTTTTTTTGTGTTAAATTCCGTTTAGTTCCAGTTACTTTTGTTACTTTTATATTTTTTTAAAATATTATTTGTTACGATAGTACATAAATAATGATAATAATAAATATATGACACAAGATAGTATAGCAACACAAAATGTTGGGAATACAGTTGGCTCACAGACTCACGCTCAGCAAATATATAGAACATTTCGATACAATACAGTTCAAAATTGTAATTTATTTTAATGACTTTAAAAAACAAGAATCATGATTGACTACAAAACAAATGGTAGTTTCTTTTCCATTTGGACTGAACAATAGTCATGGGAACTCAGTGAAAATCTCAGAGAGAAAACTAGATTTGCACAATTTGGAAAGGTCTGTTGGACAGAATTTCTAAAGGACTACAACGTCCATTGTAAGGTCTTTACTTTACAACATAAAGTGTGTTGAGCTGTTTTTTTATTTCGTGCTACATAAATAAAACAACGTTGAATTGAATTGAGTCAAATGGAACTGAATTCCTGCACTGTATCTTTGGAGGACTAAAGGTGAGGCTTTCAAACCTAATAACTCTGTTATTAGGTGTCAATCTGGTAGGGGTCATGGTCTTAGCCAGTTTTGCTTTTGGTGCTACATTGCACAAAGAAGATGGAATAGCTGAGGAAGAAGACAACCTCTAAATTCTTCAACTTCACCTCAATTATGGTTTTGGAATGGATAAAGCAGGTTATTCGCTTCTGAAATGACCTTCACAAAGACCCAACTTCAACCCTATTCAAAATTTGTGTACTGCAAAGTCAGGTTTGTGCCAGGAAATCAACCAATTTTAATGAACTCTACCACTTCTTCTAGGAAGCGTCGTCAAATATCCAGGCAGAATTATGCACGAAGCTTGTTGATGGCTTGCAAAAGCCTGGTTATCGTGCAACTTGCTAAGAGACATTTAGCCATACACTATTAGTGGGAGTGTATAGATATATTTGAACCTGTATACTTTTGACCGTGTGGTTTATCCAAATTAAATTCAAACTTATGAACTCAATTCTTGTTTTTTTTTTCAAAGGTGTATGCCGTACAATCATTGCACTCTGTAAAAATAAAAGTTCAAAGTAACCACTAAAGGCCAAAAATTACCATGACATTCATGCTTATGATGAATGTATGTAAACATCTGACCATAAGTGTACATAAATAACGTGAAAACCGGGCACGAAACTCCTGTTTCTGGACAGGCTGTAATTGGACAATGCTAAACTCCCAACGTGTAAATCTGAGCCTTAGGCTACATTTTCCATTGCATTTGATATTCTTTTAGGACACAGAGGTCTTTGGCCTACAAAGACAAGCTTTGAGAAGATACAGCATAATCTGTTGACACGTAGACATGTCACAGGAAAGACTCTAAGAAACATGTCCTAAGGCGAGCTTTTGTCAGCTCTCCCTGGCTAGGTCTAATTAGGCCATCCTCTTTTTCCACAGTCAGGTGTCAGAGTGTTCCTGTTTGTCCACCCAGAAGCTGTTCTCCTCTTCTTGCCTGCAGCCAGAGTCACCAAAACTAATATTATTAAACTTCATAGTGAGATTACAATTCACGAACACTGAAGAGAAGATGTCAGATTTGCCAGCCACAAACTGGCTCTGTCATGGAGTAGGGTGTGAAAAAACTGTCTAAATTTCACAATAGTTCCTTGGTGATTTATTATGAGGAAAGCACCTTGGAGCGCTGCCTGGCGCCTTAATAAAACCACATCTCAATCACCCTATACATACCCTCCATCTGTGTGGTGTCTACCTGTTAGGGAAGAAAGAATAAACGAGTGCAAGGGAAAGCAAGGGAAACATAAACATTAACATACTTTGTGCTCCTGTTTGGAGGTGATACCTGTATTTGTTTTCCTCATTCAGCACAGCAATCAGAAGTTGGCCCAGACACTTTTCCACGGCTGCCTGATGCTACATGAGTTGATGGTTGTATCTTCAGGCAAGACACTTCTGAACAGAGGTCCTTTTCACCCACCCCCACATGTCAGAAATCTTGAGATCTGTTCATGCCACTTCTTGCTCTTGCAGTTCACCATTTTTGGTTGTCATAACATATCCTCGGGGTAGTGGCTGGATGCGTACGGCTTTAACCTGTTGCTCAGAATAGACAAGAAGTAGCGAGAAGGAGGAATAAACCCTCTTAAACCATTTCTGAGCAATACATGAGGCACATCTCTGGAGGTCGTGGGGTTCTCTCCGTCTGTCCTTTATGTTTCAGCCCTGAGGAAAGGATGAGATGAGCTTACTGGTTTTCATCCACACCTGATCACCACGGGCGCAAACTGGAATCCAGACTCCAGGTGTGGAGCCTTGATCACTTTGACTGAGCGAGTTAGCGCAAACTGTCACTGTCATACCTTAATACACATGTCTATGGAGCACAGCTGGTGTAACATTCATCCTTTTCTCCCATTTTAATTAATTTTCTTGTAATTTTAAGGAATTTGGATGATGATACAGAACAGAATTATTTTATTGAGATATTGCTGTAGAAGAAAACTGTATTACAATTTTGTTACGTACTTCTGCTTTCTACAGCACTACAATATTTACCCTCAGTTGTAGTATAAAGTAACAGATAACTGAACTACTGAGGGGTAATGTATAGATTTTACTGCACAAAAGTGTTTGCATAGTATTGTGGAAAACCTTTATATTTGGCAAAGAAAACAGGAAACATACATAAAAATACGGTAAATAAGAAAAACAATTGTTTGCAAAATACTGATGAGCTTGAAAAGTACAATTTAGAATGACCACCTTTATTTCTTAAGGTAGCCAGAACTCTCTCTTGTAATTTCTTTAAATAGTCTTTAGGACTCGTTCTCAAGGTTTCTTTTTCCATTTTTCTTAAGGGCACGACTTTCAGATACTGCTCATCTGATGTACATACTTTTTATACATACATTTTCCTCCACTTGTTGTGAATCCTCAATTTTTTTAAGAACATGTTGCACACCATGCCGAAAAACGCCAAGTTTACAACAAATAATTCTTTTGGAATCACCTTGTTGGTTCAAAAATGCTATTTCCCGTCAAACTGTGTTGTGTTTGGCATTTTTCACAGATTCACCTAAATAATGGGAAATAATTTAGTGTTTTTATGACACAAACAAAGTGTCTAAAGATACAATTTCTAATTGGTTCACTACTAAGTTGTCTGTTATGTGTAGAGACAACACTGATCACTTTGAGTCCAAATAAAACTCTAAAAGTCCTTCAGAAAGCCTTCTCACGACCACTTTAAAAATTTCTGGCCACTTGGAAGCAAAATACAACATAAAGAAATGCGAGGTGGCTCAAGACTTGTATGTTAACAATGATTTTAAGAGAAGCACGGGTATGTATTAAATATATTTATATGAGAACATGCATGTATGTTGCTGCTTTGTTGTTAGGAATGTGATTTATCTTAGCCCCTTTGGAGGTCTTGTAACCAAACAACATTTAGTGCTGCATCAGTCTCCCTGCACTGCTTAGAAAACACAGCAGCCTGGTTATTGTTCAGTAGAGAAATGAAAGCACTGGATGTGCTCAGAGACTTACCCCCCACCCCCGCACCCCAACACTGTTTTGTTCATCAAGGGAAAATGATATGTTATTGAATCACTTCCCTACAATGTACTTAATGATGTTTTCCAGGCAGTATAACACATCATAACTCTACAATGATTGCCCAAGACAGACACAGTGAAGAAGCCAATTATGAGGAGCAAAATTGCCCAGGGTCAACAATTTCTGGATACCAGTCATTTTTTTAAAGGCACACTGATCTTCTCGCTTCTTCCCTGAGGCAGGTGAGCCACTCGTCTTTGAAGCTGTGGCGAGGCGCTGAATGAAAGCAAATGAGGGCCTGTCAGAGATGACAGGAAAAACTCATAAGCTCCCAACATCTCAGTGGGTTTTACTGTGAAAGGAGTCCAGCTGGGGGTCCAGAGGGCAACACCCCCCTCCTCCCACAGGGACAGTCTATATGACCACCCCAGTTGCTGCGACAATATTACTTTTAATGATGAAATGTCTGCGAATAGCCACAAAGAGACTAAATAAAACTAAAAACAGATAAAGGACAACAACATAATGATGCAAGACAACCACAAATAAGCATAAAACCACAGGGTGATTGTCTTACATCAGCCCATCGCTGCAGGCTGTGTGGAAATACAACTGCCCTCTTTACTCTTTTTATTTCAAAGTGCTCTAAAGTTTGTATTTGTTATTTGGTATTGATTTAGTGCTATTTAAGAAATAATTGGTCTATTAAGGTCTTGTACATGGTGTAAGGAGCTTGGAAAGAAAAGCGTCTGGACTTCTTTAGGTGGCTTGAAGACGTTTCACTTTTCATTTTTCACTTTTCTTTCCAAGCTCCTTAGACTACAATGACCTGGATGACTGAGAACCTTCACAGACATCTTGTACATGATTTGAGTCAAATGCATTTTTTGTAAATCTATAGATTTGCGGTTCCCAGCAACCTTTTTTCTCTTCAGTGGAGAAGACTAAGCTTTTGAAATGGGCACAGGTGATCAGCATTACTGTCTCCCTCTGTTGGTTCCTGGTATGCTGTATGCCATACACACATACCCACAGATATGCAGCCCTCTGGTTAACCACCTGTGACACTAAACCTCTGAGGATGAGAGATGCTGTCCACCCCTGTGGTTGGATTTCATCTTTGCGAGGATGCGATTAAAAACAGCAGTGGCACGAAGTACTGCACCGGGGTTCCCCGGCCTGACAGCTCCCTTCCCACAGTCATGCAACCACTTTAAACCACGCTCTCATCATCACGCTGTGTGTGTGTGTGAACAAAATTGTGTGGTGTACAGAGCTCAAAAGAAATGTTTTTGTCTACCTGCATCCCGTTAATGAGAATCATGATTGAATTGTGAACACTGGTGGAAATAAAGCCAGCGGACAGCATAATTGTGTAGGTATTGGTATCACAAATAATCACAGGCAACATACCAGACTTCTTTTTCAGAGATGTTGCCGGTTGGGGAGAAGACATAGCTCAGAACATTATCTGTGTTTTTCTTTCCTGGACATAGTTGATGTGGGAAAGTTTAGTTTTGATTGTGATGGAGGTCAGTGAGTGTATGCATGTGTGTGTGTGTGTGTGCAGTGTGCACATGTGGCTGTGAGAGAAAAAGCAAGAGGAGTGCCATTTATCGAGCAGAGGAGTCAGTTATGTAGGTGTGTGGGCTCTTATCACAGCAGCTGCCATGTAAACTCTTCTGTTGGTGCTGCAGGTGTTTCTGTGGAGTAGCATGAGAACAGCCTCCCACAGGAGCTTCCCAATGGGTGGGTAGTTGTGGGGCTTGAGAATGGACAGTTCAAGAGGAATCGGGTAAACATCTGCAGGTATCTTTGTTATGTAAAACCAGTTCATCAGCACTCCTGTGTTATACTTTTTTTTTTTTAAACTACCAGAAATCAACCCATTCTGTGTGAGACTGCCTGTGAATGTGTCATCGGCGCTGTCATTGTAGTTTTCAGTACTTTGGCAGGTGTTTGTATGTGTTTGTGGAATGTTTTTGTCCAAACCATTAAATCACAACCTGTGAAGGAGTCTCAAGACTTTACAGATGGGTAGCTCAAACAAAAACAAATGAATCTCAACAGGTTCGAGAACCCAAACCTCAGGGAGAAAGAAGATATTTGGAAACAAAAGATCTTAGAGTGAAATCAAAGCTTGAAACTTACTGGAAAATCTATGGCTGCAAACTATGGGTAGTGACTGGTAGAGATCTTGGATACAAGGAATTTAACTTCCTCTGTGGGTGTCTGGGCTCTCCCTCAAAGATGGGTGTCAGTCAGTAGGAGTTTAGACACTAAATCTTCCACATTGAGAGGAACCATTGAGAAGGTTCAGGCATCAGACTTGGACGCCCTCTGGGTAACTCCTAGGTGAGATGTTTTAGGCATGTCCTGATGGGAGGAGACCCCGGGGCAGACCCAGGACATGCTGGAGAGATCATATCTCTTGGCCGGCAAGGGAACACCTTGTGGTCCCACTGGAAGAGCTGGAGGAGGTAGATGGGGAGAGGAAAGTCTCTGTGTTTCTGCTTAAACCATTCCCCCTGCAACCTGGACAAGTTGCATAAAATGAATTCAATTCATGTCGATTTACATTCAGTTTCATTTGTATAGCACCAAATCACAAGAACGGTCCCCTTGAGGTGCTTTATATAGTAAGGTAAAGTCCTTGCAATATTATAGAGAAAAGCCCAATAATCAGATCTTCCCTTGCAATTCGTACCCTCTTTCTGAACTTAAAACTATGCATACTTTAAGGTGAGCTGAGCCTAAAGCACAGATGGCACAGGCTTTTGCTATGGTTGCATGTGTTGCAGGGGATAGAACCTCACCAACTCTCCACATCTTTTAAATCCCACTTGAAGACACATCTTTACACCCTAGCATTTAAATGGGAGTGAGTTTATTACATTTTAGTTTTGTTTTTTTATGTGTTGTCTATTCCTTTTAGTTGTACTGCACTTTGATCAACCCATGTTGGGGGTGAAGGGAAAGAGAAGAGAGCAAATGAATGCACTAATGGACCTAATGTTCTATTCAGTGTGTAAGCTCATGAAGTCATCAGGATCAATTAGTGAGGTCACTGAACAAGGGAGACGGGACTATTTTGCTGCAAATTTATTTAAAACCGGATAATTTTTCTGAGTCTTCCCTCGGTGACGATGAAAAAGAATGCAGGCTTAAGCCACTGCCTGTGATCTTCAATTTTTAGACCAAGCTACATCCATCTATTAAACTGTCTACAGTGCTAACATGCTTAAAAACACCATAAGCTTAGAAAGATTTAAATTGGAATTAAATCAGTTCAGTTTAGAAGAAATGAAATGAAATTTTGAAAAATGTGAAGATCCACAAACGGTCAACGATGATATTGGTTCCCTCTAAGACCTCTAAGAACCATGAGGCTGCTTATCCCTTCCAACTCTGATTTATGAGAGACAAAAAGAAAAGAAAATGATTTCAATGTTTTATTGACAGACAAAATAGATCCTCATTCATTCTTCAGTTGATTACCTTGTCAGTAAATTTAAGCTCTAAGGCAAAGCCTGTACTCCAAGTTTCATATTTTTCCTTTGATTGATTTAGTATCCTATATTAATTTGTATGAACTAATCATTTGTATTGTAATACCTGTCAGCTCTTCTTGTTTTTCTCCATCCGCAGGTGAACAAACCAAACTATTCATCATTTAAACCTTGTGCCCGCTTAATTGACCATCAAACAGGCATGCACTATCTCATCACCTACTGCGAGGAACTCAGCCACCATCCCAGTCCAACCCAGCCCTCTGAGTTAGAGGTATGCACTCAGCCTTGTCATAGCTCTAGGCAGTGCATGTTCTTGTTGTGGGTTGAGCAACTGCATTAGTCATTTCACATTCCAAATTCCTACCCCATGCTGTATTCACAACTCTCTGTATCTCTCTTTTCCCTCTTCTTCTTCACCAAATCCATTCCTCTCCTCGTCGTCTTCATTATTTAATTATCTCCGTGTGATGTCAGGGTGTGGGGATTAGGCACAGCTCCAATGCTGTCTAAGAGTCTCCTCTCCAGAGGCGGAAGTCTTGTAGGGTGTAGATGTTTGACCTGGGGCTCAGAGGTTTCGATTACAGGACAGGACTTCGCTTTGTGTCCTTGAGCAAAGTATCTACCAAGCCTTCCACGCTTGAGTTAACATCTACTGTTCTTACACAAATGAGTGATGTATAAACCTGAAAGCTATGTAAGTCTCTATGGATAATATCTTTTTGCTAAGCAACGCAAATATAATACATATCTGAAAAAATGCCCCAGCCCTGATTTGCCAATTCATCTTCATCTATCACAGCATGGTGCACTGCTGCAGCCCAACCCGGCATAGTAACCTTTACCTGAACCAAGCCAGTGAAGACACAGGAGATAGTGTTACCATCAGCCTTAACCTACATTATCTATGTTATTCAGTGTCTCAGGCAGACAGAGAGAAGCTCCGGCACATGGCAGGGTGACTATAGCCCACACCCGCACACGAAGACCTCACTACAAACACGGCTGAAGTGACCACAGGTGTGCACTCGTCAAGTATGCTCACACACACATATGCAAAAACTGTTTCGCCCTCACCTGTCTGCTGTCAGGACTCTTTCAAACACATACACAGGCGCTTGGCTATTGCACCTCTGCTCAGTCCAGCCTCCCCACCCAGCTCAAAGCTCCCCACCCCTGGGGCTTGTGCGTGCGAATCCGGCCGTGGACTCAGCAGCCCCCATCGCTGCGCCCCCTCCAGTGAGGGTAGTGAGGGAAATGAAAGCTTTAGGAGTTCATTATAAAACAACAAGAGCAGCAGCAGGGGATAGGCCTCCCGGGGCCACAAGCTATCCCTTCTCATCCCTCCATCCTCATCTTTTTCCTTCATGTCCCTCAATATCTAAACCCTGCTCCACCTTTCTTTCCGTGACACACTCCGCCATCTTGCTCTTTATCCTGCAGCTTTTTAATACATGACATTCATGATGAATAAAGTTAAATATTGATCTGGATTATTATAATATGATGAGTTAATGTAGTGAGTCAGTAGTCTGACAACACGAACTGGTTTGACCTCAGTCATTGGAGAGATGCTGACGCATTTTGTGTACTGCTGAACTGAATTTTTCAACTTTATTGTCTGAGAAGGGAAATTAGTTTTGCAGCAAAGGACACATTCAAAAGTTCAAAGAGGCAATACAATATAGTTGCTGGACAGACCAAAGAATCTTGCTGCGGTCCAGTGGAGATCACATATCACTAAAGTATGAACTCTTCAATATCTAAAAAACAAACAAAACTGCCCTATTTAACCATGTGATTCTTTAAATGATCATGTTAGCTTAAGGCTTTGGGAAAGTATGTGAAACTGTCCTAAAGACTATGGGAAACAAAAAAGGTGAAATATCATAAAGTCAGAGTTAGAGTAAGCCGCTGGTGATTTATAGTAAGCAGTGGTGCATTTTATTGCTTGAGGTAAAATACCTTTAAAGGCTCTGCAGTGGCTTTAACAAGCTGTCAGAATTCAAATCACTAAAGCCGGATGTGTATCATAGTGAAAATACATGAAGTTTAGTAAAACTGAAACTTTGAATATTTGCATACATATGTTTGGTTTTGGAATAGTTTTCGACAAAAACAAGAAAACATTTAAGATTTTTTTTCTCTATTGCCCAAGCTAACCTTTCCCTATTTCCCCAAGGTGACATTTGGCTCTCCATAAAGTTTTGCCATTAAAGCAAACACCTGTTTTTTTCTTCTATGCAAGGTAGTCCTAAAAATTCATTAAAATATCTGAACAGCCAAGACAAGTTTACTCATCTTACTTAAAAACGAATTTGCCCCAACAATAACTTGCTCTACATCAATAATATAAAGTAATTAAAAAAATTATCTTATAATTTACTGCAATGCTTTGGGTTTTAAGTGAATGTTCTAATAAGGAATAATAATGCGTAATCACAGTAATTAGAGAGCAACATCAAAAGCACCAGAGAACACACTATAAATACCGTATACAATAGCCCTCTGTATGCTGTAGGTTCACTGATGCCTTGCAAATGAGTGGAAAGTTATGATTCAGGGATAATAGCACATAAACTGCTCTCATCATCGTTGTGGGGCGGTCGATTGTAACTTTCTAATGGTGAATTGGGGGTCAAATGCTCTGAAAGACAGCGCTCCTCTGAGTCACCACCTTTGTCATCATCTGCATTATGGTTGTCATCGCGGCTGGTGCGCTGGCCAGAGGCACAACACCTGTAAGCGTGTTCTCCGCGCACGCAGCCCTCGCCTTTCGGTTGGGCGGTTGATGGCGATGCAGCACGACCACAGGATTTTCAGATGAAAAGGAGGCCAGGCCACCATGAGCAGGAAGTGGTTTTTTGCTCAGTCGATGCACAGAGCCGTGTTTCGGGCAGGTGTATTGCGCTCGCTTCCTTGTTGCGTGTGAAGTGTGTGCGTGTGCACATGGTTTAGTGTGTTTGCCTGCAGCAACTGAGCAAGACACAACAAACACGTAGGCCTTGTGACTCGTTGTCCATTTATTAACCTTGTTTGTTTTAAATAAGAATGTAAAGCAACTAGATTTTTATAAAAACTTGCTTTGGAAAAATGAGTATTCATATATTACCAAATTAAAAAGAGCTGTACAAACATCTCAAATATGATGTTTATAACGAATGCAGAGGGGAAAACATGTATCTACAGAGAGGATAACTCTGCATAGCTCATAAATCTTACTGATATTTGCCAAAAGATGAAGTGAGGTAGAAAATTATGATTCCACATTGTCAGACGCCAGGACCCCTGACATGAGTTATACTCAGATTATATATACAGTTCAGAGTCCCTCAGAGAAAACATTAACTGGCCAATAAAAACAAACCTTTGGGGTCCGGCACGCACTTTTGACCTGCACACATGGACACATTGAAGTTGAATATATAAGGGTAGTAAACTGGGTGATTGTCTTTGATTAGCAATTTAGGCAAATAAGGAGCATGATTAGCCCACTTCAAAGGCAGTCAGAACAAAGACGTGGCTAAATTAGACTTTGAAGACCAAATGGTTCGGCCAAATAATTTTAAACTTGAAAGCATAGCAAAGTGTGTGTTTCTATAAACAGCAGAATTAGAAGAGCCAGGCTGGTATGCTGATAAATTAAGCAAAAAAGTGATTTTTAACCACAGTGTTTGGTGTTTCCCTCACTATTGCCCCAGGTATTTCCCTTTGTTCTACTGAGCCCACATTAGTCCACATGTAAAGATTTCCATAGACATTTCCATAAGAGCAACTGAAAGCCAGCTTCTCTGCTTGCACAATAAGCTTCTCATGCATCAGTTACAATGCAGGTTGTGTGGCATTAATCACTGCTCAAAGCTTCCAATGATTCTTTCTAATCATATATTTAGACCTAAAGACAAACAATTCATAATGCACATAGGATCTCATGAAGCAAGAGCAACTTAAGTGCTTTTTAGTCAGGACTGAACTTTAGCTAAAAGTTCACCACAGCAGACAGAAAGTCAGACAGGTAGGTTCCTTTAAAGGCTATTTTAGCCTCATTGATAACAATTGATTCCAAGAATTAAAATATAAAGCAGCAGTACAACAAAACTGGCACAATAAATAGTGAAATGGAGGGAGACAATTACAACACAACAAAATCCCTTTTAGAGCTTCCTTGCAGACAGGATTCAGCATCCGGTGTCTTCCAGTCCGGTCCAGTACCTGCTGTAAGAGCATTTTCCCTCCTCATCCTCAGGAGAGTGAGATTTCAGTGCATCCAGCGAGAGAAAAGCAGGGTAGTTTGAAAACATCCTCACCTACAGTAAGCTGTTGCATATCAATTTAGTGACTATAACCAGCAGTATAATATTATTACATTTGTATATTCCATGCAGTTCACAATCCCTTAGTGTTAAGTGTCTATAGGAGATTACAGTTCAGTCCTGTCCATGATCAGTGATTCATTTTTTTTTAAATCACATTTTCCATTGACTCAAAGGATCATTCTTTATTCAGGTCTTTGCAAATGTCTTTATCTCATCATGCAGCTATGCATTTTTGCAGGTATATACCTCCTCCTCTCTCACACATGTCTGACACTCCACGTGGCAGCACCAGCGTACCTGGCAGTGGCAAGACAGGCTGGTGAGGCGCATGGCTGTGTTATAACCACGTCCGCAGCACAGACTCTGACAGCTTGTGTCTTTGGCGCACGAACGGCCACCTGTACCAGGGGAGTAGCGAGAGGGCCTGCAGAAGCTGGGGGAGTCTTCCAGGTAGACCAGGTCGGTAGTCCGGAGGCTCTGACCTTGGCGACGGGGGCTTGCGAGTTCGGTCTCCCCGGTGGCTGCGTTGGTGACGCTCAGCACTCGCACAGCAGTGTCGTATCGATACTTCAACAGGCGTCCAGTGTCGTGAAAAGGAGACAGCTGCTTCCAGCAAGTCCGTACAGCACAAGAGCCGGAGACACCATGGCACTTGCAGGTTGTTTTCAGTCCGCTCTTCACTGCCTGGGATAAGATGGGAGGTTGAGGGGGGTAGGAATTGGAGGGAAAAAGGGAAGAAATGTCAGTTCCTTCACTTTGATTCATTACCTGGCCTCTTATCTGGGAGGTCTATCTGGCAAGAGTGAGACAATTTCCTGCAGGGTGCATAGGGGGTTAGGAGTGGTGGTCCGCCAATATGTGCCTTTAGCTCACCTCAGTCAAAAATTTGACATAATGGATTGAAAGATGCTGTTCAGCATGTCATATTTCACCCCGCATTTCTCACTTGGACAGCTCTTGCTATTTTTTTTTCCTCGGTGTGTTGAAACTAGCTCTGTCGGCTTCTCTCCTGCCTCTTTCCTAAAGCCTGAGGCAGAGGTGACAAACAGGGGCGAGTGGAATCTCTCCACCCTGTTTTTAGTACATGCCTGCTCATGGAAAACATCAATAAGAATTTCTGCGCAAGAAGTGCCAAAAACATAATGCAGCATTTGGTAGTGGTGCCCCTGATTTAGGTTAATAGTTCACTGAGCTTGATGGTCAGTGATGAGAGCAATCACTCAGCCTGAGAGCTGCTGTCTTTGCAGAGGCCAGAGACAGGTCATACAGAGAGACCCAGAGGGTACTTCTAGGTACTTCTGCTCAGTTCCTCCTTTGGCAGGCATGAACCCCTCGGGGGCTTCAGAACACCATTAATGTGAGATGAGGGATGCCAACCACTTAAAGTTTTTGTTAACATGGCTCCTGGTCTCTTATGGCCACACTGGTGTCAACTGAGGAAAACATTTAACTCAGTAAAGATTAGATAAGATAGTCGTGTTTTTCCTTTTTCTCCACATCAGCCTTGTCTAGGTGTGAGCTACAGGAGTAGGACCCTGGGGCCTGCTATTTCACAGCTACACAGTGGTGGTTATGAACATTAGGTGGATTTATGAAGAGCACAGTGATCCAGTAAGTGGAAAAAAATGCTTGCTCGTATATTAAAAAGAGGCCACGGTTATAATCGTTCTCTCTGAAATGAGACCTTTAATTTTCTGCTGGCCCGCACAGCAAGCTTTATCATGCCTGAAAACACCTGGCTCCAACCATCCCACAGCCATCTTGTCTCCTCACTACAACTGCCTCACCCTCTGCCTCTGTATTATCCGCTCGGGCCGATGACAGCACCAAATCAGAGAGCATTTATCTGGCTGGCACCATGAAAAATATAGAGGCGAGGATTACAGTTCAATAACATTTGATAGTGGGGACTGCGTCAGAGGTGTAATTGTCAGGTAAAATCGCAGAACAATTAATCGAACTGAGTGTTGCTAAGGCGTACGTTTTGTCGCCTCAGGCTTCAAGGAGTAAGCTGTTTTGCTGCAGAATAATTGATGTAATATTTCTACACTCACCCGAATTCCAACGTTGATGTTGTGGGCATCCACCAGAGCCCTCAGGTCCTTGCTGACCCTCTTTTGGCCGAGGAACTTTTTGAGAAACTTGGTGCTGTATTTCAGGTTGTCACCACAGACCCCCCACTGCCACGCTTCCCGATGCTGGATCCCGGGGGAATCGTCACAAGTGCACCTCTCCATTCGACCTGAGCTGCATGCTTTGGCAAGTGCATGGGTCAGTGCTGCAGAGGACACAGCCAGCAGGAATGCAGTCTCCTTGAAAGCTGTGGCAGAGGGATCAGGGGAGGTGGAAGAAAAGAAAAAATATTTAAAGCTACATTTTTTCAAGGCTTTGGATGCAAAAGCTATTGGTGCTCCGAAACATTTGCTCTGAAAGAACAAAATTTACGACAAAATGCTTTTTGCGTCACCGATTAACCTTTTAAGCCAGAATGTTTACAGAGGACTCGATGCGTTGTCAGGGTTTACAACAACATCAGCAATTCTGCAAGTTTTCTTACGTCGCAATTCCTCTCCTGACATTTCCTTTTGGTTTTGCACTGTTATTTGCTTCACCCAGAGCCATCACCATGGTATATTTTGATCCAATTAATTATTATTTTGACTAGGAAGGATTTTCCCAGATGAAAGTGGGTAATCACGCCGCCCTTTTCCTCTGGGAATGGCCACTTTCCCGAGATAAAAATAACCACAGGGCTTGAGCACTCTGCACCGCACCACATTTCTTGGCTTTCTACTCCCTCATTACCTCTGTGCTGACCTGTTCATGTTCTCCCACACGCTGATATCCATATGCATAAAGCTTAGAAGATCCTAAAGGAGTTTATGTGCACAGGAGGGATTTTGAGCTATATGCAATATGGTGATCCAACGGTAACTAATCAATAGGTGTATCAAGCCATGTAAATTATAAAGTATTCAAGTAAGCAGCTTCTCAAAAACTTTAAAAGGTTGTATCAAGTCAAGGGGTTCAGAGGAGTTACCGAGTGTTATCTTGACACATTCTTTGGTATACAGAATGACTTAGGAACATTTTTAACTTTAAATGAGATGAAGAAAATTAATTTTGTCACTGGTTTTCTCAAGCAAAATAACTTACCAAGCTTTTTTTAATATACAGGAATCATTTTCAGCACTTTGCTGCAAATAGTTGAAGCTCATGTCTCAATTGTTTATTTAGAAATGCAACAAACGACTATTAGGAACAAAACAAAGAACCTGTAAAAACTTATAAACGGGTGTATATTCAGTTTCTATCTTGTACAGCATGTAATACATCTTATTGAAAAAGTTGCTTCCCTGTGTGAGAAAGGGGCTTGTAAAATGTTGTATTGTTTGAAATAAAATAGAAAATATCAGTTTAATTATTTTGTTAAATTTGAACAAGAAACCTTATTGTTTACAAACTTTTACAGCTGTTAAACTGGTGGTAAAACGTTTACGCATAATTTTTTTTACTGGTTCATTTTTCTCATTTTCACTTTTTGATTGATGAGCTTATGTCGACAAAAACATGCCTGCAGCACTACAGGTGTGCTTATCTATAAAACATCCTGTTCTTACTGCTCAGCCATGCACTGCAGGTAAATAAAGACGAAGACATATATAATTTGTAGTTAGATAAAAGAGAATTTCCGACTTTCTCAGTGACCTTGAGCAAGAACCCAAAATTAAGGAAAGTGTTAAAGTGGCTCACCTCTTTTCAGAAGACTTCCCCGACCATCCAGGCTGCAGTTCCAGCGTTCGTTTCTGAACTGATACCGACACTCAAGGAGGCTGAGGCGCACCGACTCCCGAAGCGTCTCGGCTAAGCCCGGCTCCCTGCGACAGAGTCTCTTCTGTCTCCTCGTCAGAGTCATTTGTTCGCACTGCTTCAGGTGGGCCTTTCCTGATGGAGCTTCATTGGAAAACGGAGCTGGTAAAAACACCAGAGGTTCCCGACCTGTCAGTCTAGGATTATAGAAGAGGGGGAAAAATCACATTAGAAATTGTATGTGTGTGACAAAATACACCACCACTGCGTCCACAGTAATGAAACTATTCTGTCACCACTCCAGCATATGTTGTTATTACAAATGTGTTCCCACAACGGTATTTTCTCCCTCGAAGAAAATCCAGGAATAAAACTTTTATGTTCATTTACCTTAAAATACATTTGAAATTGCGAATATGGATTTTTTTTTGTTTCAGTGGAACATATTAGCGTGTACATGGACTTCGAACAGCCCTATAAAAATATAATTACGCGTGCGTAATTCAGCTAAAGCTTGTAAAGGTTGTGGCTGTGGTCACTTCTAATGATTTAAACAGAAAAGCCAAACAACCGAGATGAAATGTACAAGTAAAAGTTCATTGCCTGACCCAAAATAAGCTGCAGTGTGCGACAGAAGGATGCAGAGTGCAATGATTCGCAATAGGCAGGCGGTCCTCGGGAGCCTGGAGCGCATGATGCCGGGTTGGCGCTGTTCCTCATCTCGCTGATTCTTCAATAGAGAAAGTCCGTGCCGTTTGCTCGGCGCTTCTCTTTAAGGGGCCCCTCATGCACTCAGACCCTCAATCCGCTGCGCCAGGCGCCCTGGTCCGCTGGGAGGCAGGACTCTTGGGGGAGGGTACATCATCCTGCCGCACTGTCATTGGATTCTCTCAACATTGCTACTGTATGTTCCCTCCCACTGTAACGCCACCCAGAAGATGCAAGATCAGCTCATGATAATAATAATAATAATAATAATAATAATAATAATAATAATAATAATAATAATAATAATAATAATAATACAATTAAAACTTAATTAAAGTCGTGATTGAATCTAAAGTTTGAGTAGGACTGTCAGTTACCTGAAGCAATGAATAAACAGTAGAACTGTTCAGACATAGGGTCTATATGCATGATGATGGTTATCTAACAGCAAGCATCTGTCTGATCAAAGGGGCTCAGAAAGCAAAAAGATTTTTTCTTTGCTTAACATATAAGTTCTTATATTGTATTATTAAAGAGTATAAATTCAGTGATCCTGCAAACACACTGAAAGAAAAAAAAAGGATTTAAAAAAAAAACCCCGCATGGCTAGAAAGCAAAGGATCCGTGTCTGAAAATAGTTCTGAAATTAAAGGACAGAATCAGACACTGAAGTCTGTTATTCCAATCAAACCTATTCCATCTGGTCCCAAACAGTCGAAGGAAAAAAAAAGAAAAAGAAAAAACAGGCATGGATGGAGCCCCATCTAGAGGATTTTTGAAATAAAGAATAAATCTGGGAATACAAATGAACGTAGAGACAATAATACTAATGGTTTGGTTGTGTATCTACATTTGATTCACGTTTAAGCTAAAGAAGGAGGCATGGAGGTTTTTTTTTTTGTTAAGGCAGTCCCATCCTTTAATGGAAAAGTCTGTCAAATTATGTTGTAAATTATAGCTTAATACTCAATAATATTACTTTATCATTTTTTTTATTAATTATATGATTGGATATATCCATCCAGAGGCCAACAGCAAAAGTCTTGAGTAAACCCTAATTTTTTTATATTTTGCGAGAAAAATAGGTGATGTCTGCAAACACAGGAATACAGTCTATACGGGAAAAACTGAATTTGCACAATACTGACCAGCTGAAAAGTCAATATTTGGGATGGTTGCCTTTATTCTTCAATGCAGCCTGAAATCATCATGCTGAAAAGGGAAGCTGTTGCCAACTAGACACTCCCCATAGTATTGGTTTAGAATCTGGTGACACTGAATTTATAGTTCAATCAATATTGACAAGATTCCCAATGCCACTGGCTAAAATGAAGCTCCAAATCATTGTGGAGTCTCCACTATGTTTTGTACATGCTCCTCTCCTGAACTCCTCTGTACTAATTATGATTTGAACCAAAAATGTTTAATTTGATTTTTTTTTCTCTTCAAATAAATCAATAAATCTTGAGTCCAGCTGTTGCCTGATTTGCCATACCTGAGTCTTTGTTTCCTGAATTAGATGGATCAATTATAGGATCATCTCAATCCCATCTCTCAGGTCCTGTGTCAGTCTTTGGGAGGATTTTTTCTTTTTCTGAAGGACATGACTTTCAGAAACTCTTCATCTGCCGTAGATAGTTTTTTCTTTAAAGGGTTTTTTTTTTCAAGCCAGCCACTACTTCTTCTGTCCTCCACTTGTCTAGTTTCATCAAATTCGTTCAAGGACATCAACCCAGGTTATGTCAGATTTCTGGATAATAATCTTTTGGGAATCACCTTGTTAGTGATTGTTTATGTGTTTTCTTTGTTACTTTTTATAGATTCACCTAGAATTGTGGTAACAGATGTGCTTTTGCAACAGATTGCTAGTAACAAAGTGCCTATAGACATAGTTCAAAATTATTTATTTGCTAGGTTATTAATATAACCTTGCTACACAAAATAACTTATTATTTAAAATTTATTTAAAATGAGTGGAAAGGCAGCCAAATGTCCAAAGGAAAAAAAAGTTTAAAGACCTCGGAAAGCCTGGAGGATTATTGCTGAAGACTATGTTTTTTTAAGATACTGAAGACTTTTGCAGTCCTGCACTAAGCTTGTAATGTCACCTTCTCACCATTTGGTGAAGCAAACCCTCGATTTTAATGTTTTCAGCCGCTTCAAATCACACGAAGAAGAAAATGGTGACGAAGAAGAACACGACGTCGCCGGAAAACGCCATTTTGTTGTTGAACCGGATCGGTGGTGTAGAAGCATCGAGAAGCGCCAGTGAAGGTAACATTTTTCTTTTCATTGAAAAATACGATATAGTTAAGCCTTATGAATATGTATTTCATTTGAACACAGAAGAAGGCCGCTGATGTTTAAGTCCTGCAGCTCGGTTGGTTTGAAGTTGTAGACGCTTTGAGCAGGATACTTTAAAGTTCATAAGCTGTTTCCTTAGCAGTTTAACTTTAGCACCATTGTGTTGACTTAAGAAGTTTTTGACCGCTGGGTACACACCCTTATTAAACAGTAATCAATAACTGTATTAGGCGGTGGCGTTTTTGAGCTCACTGTGATCTAAACGGCTAATATTACGCGTTATTCCGCTGGTTCTCGACCATAGCACAGTTAGCAAGCTAGCGTCAATGAGCTGTCACTTAGCGTTAACGTCACACAGCTCCAACTCACCCATAAAACCTTAAAGGAGATTAAAATAATTTCTTTTCTACTGCTTGGTGGCTTAAAGTTGCCACCAGCGCCATTTAAATTGCACCAGAGCACTGAAACTGAAATTTGTGTTTATTTATTTTTTGTTAATCAAAACGGCTTTAAACGTTTCGTCTTACGGGGGTTGAGCGGCTGACCAAACTGAGGGACAGGTTTGAAACACAGAGTTAAGTAATAATAGTCAGTGGTTTAAAGACACTTTTAAGAGTTTTTGTCACCCAAAGGTTCCCAAAAAACCCCAAAAAACTTCGCAGAAACAGTCGCACCTCTTTCATTGAATGGAAGGATGGGTGGCGCTTCACCTCTGTGATCCTGTCAGTCCTGTTTACTCAAAGAACTGCTTTACACCTACTGAACATCACTTCCTCATTCCTCGGACCAAAAGCATGATGTTTGAGGATTTTTAGGAAGCTGAATGCACTGCTGCTTCCCATGAGGTTCTTGGAAAGGTCACAGCACAGTAACTGGACCATTTTGGGTAGAGTGTGTTGTGAAATTTTCAAACTCATCTTTTTTTTTCTTTTTCTTTTTTTTTAAAGTGGTGACGTCACTCGCCCACCCAGCAGTAACCATCCCTCCTTAGTTCGCCTAATTTGCTGCAAACTAAGCAACTTTGTCACTAGACTTGGTGACTTTTAATACCCCGTTAGCTGTCTTTTCCTGGCTCATAATGACCCTGTGTGGGTTTGAGTAAGCTCAAGAGCATGGTTAGTCCACTTGTAGTAATGGTGATGAGTCTGTCTTCGATCACTTAACAGAAGTTTGTCAAATTTCCTGCTATTTATGACTAATTGATTGAAAAGGTGTATTTAAGTAATGCACTACTTTAAAAAATGGAAAACCTTGCCTTCTAAGCAACCAGTAAAGCACATATAGACAGTGCTCCTCTGTGTGGGAGGATCAAACTTTCTTGCAGAATCCAAGTGAAGTCTCTGCACTTTGTAACTCTATCCCAGAGTTTACACGTAAACACAGACATTTTTTGCGGTTATAAAATTAAGCACAAGTCACCAGCCTTTTAACGTTAATGCTGCTTGCAGGGGTGTGTATGTGCATCATGTGCTCAACCCAAGTACCACACCTACCTTTAAACTACCAAAAGTGACCAGGTGTGAGTCAGCGTCTCAACACAAAGTCTAAAGTTGATGTATGAAAACGGTTTTGACACTAGGCATCAATTGATACTGAACTCCGTTAGGTCCATAATTATTTATTTCATTAACATTACAAGACTCGAGTGTGCATTAACTGGCCTAATATAGAGCTGGAAAAAATGTTACTTTCATCTATTTTTATAAGATTCTGTTCCATTGCTAATTTTTCTTTCAGCAATAATTACTTACTGTAGGATAATAATTAATATTTTTTCCCACAGTATTTTTAATTACTGTGGGGAAATAAACTAATCTTTAATATTGTTTTCAGTCTTTCAGCTCTTCAAAAAACCTTCAGTCTTTGAATGATTAGCTAACACTGTAATGTTACATAACAGAGAAAAGACAAATATTGACCTCTGATGTGATACCGTAAAGCTGTCTTGTTTCCTGAAAGGCTGCTTGCTGATTCCAGTATGTTATTCTACCTCTAATATTTGTTTTTCTCAGTTCATAATAGCTTAGGAGATCCTATTATCTTTCCTTTTTTTATTATTATTTTTCTCCCCAAACATGCATATTAATATTTTGAAATTTAAAATTTTAGTGCTCATCTCAAAAAGCACTTTAATTTGTTGATGAAATCGATCACTTTTTATAGTGTCCCTAAATATTGGTTTTCTAAACATAATTAATGCTTTCTGTTTGTGAAACTGAGAGTGGTATGCATCCCAGAGCTCAATGCTGAAAAGATAACAGTAAATTTAGTTGGCAGTAAATCCACATATTCCAAATCTCTCTGTTAAATCGGTCCTTTTCTTTTCCTCACGCTAGAGGCCGATGCATTAATGTCGCGGTGAGCTTGTAACACTCGATTCTGGTGTTTTGTTTTGGGGGGTTTTCTTGTTTTTAGACTACCGCTATTTTTATCAAGCCTCAGGCATGCAAAAAGTCGGTGTTTATCGTGTGCATTCAGTGGGCGTTTTGAGGAAGTCTTTTTGGCACTGTTAAATTCGCGTCTTGGGTTTACCACATTCTTGCCAGATGATCAGCAGGAGCTGCTGGTCTCAAGTACATGTTGTAGCTGTGAAATGACTACAAAATACTGTTCACGCTTACAGTCAACAAACGGCGTACATTTGACCAAACGGAAGTGCTCATATTAATCCAGCTGTTGCCACTGGCCACATTATAACTCAAGTTTTACTTGCGCTGTATGCTCACATGTATGCTGTGATTACAGCTTGCAGTAGTGTAAAGACAATGATGGGCATTTACTGTCTTTCTTTTCTAAAGAAAAACTGTAATGGCAATTTATTACATCTAGTGACACAACATGAGTCAAATATAATAACAGAAGTAAACCTATGGTAGTGTTTTCAATGGAATATAATTGCTTAGCACTTTAGTTCCACAGTAACAAAAGGAACTTAACTTTAAAGTAACTCTTCAGTTGAATTTGAACATTATTTTTATTTGTATGTTGTATGTATTTGTATATGTATGGTACAGCTTTTTAGCAAGTTGGTTAAAGCCCTGCTTTTCCACCATGTAACCTTATTGGCAGGTTTCATCCACTGTTTGTTTCCTGTCATACAGAGTCTGTCAAGCCAGTGCTGCAGTAGTGGTGCTGCAGAAGGTGTAAGCGTTCACCTTTTTAGCCAATAACCCGTGAGTGACACATGTCTCTCGCTTTCAGATATGTCTGGGCTTGTTGTTGTGCATACTTAGGAATGTAAACACATGGTACATGAGATCTTTTTTTTCTTTTTTTTATCTCTCCCTTTTCTTTTCTTTTTTTATAGCACATAAAAATGTAAATAGAGTGCACAGCCCTAAGCCTGGTGTTTTCAAAGCTACTGAGTGGCCGTCCTGTGTTCTGCCTGCTGGACGCTACACAGTGCTCTTGGCTGTGTCATTTCCAAAGTGAGAACACAGCAGATGCTCACAAGCTCCAGCTTTATGCTACATGTGAGAAATAACAACTTTGGGGAGTGTCTCACCGTGATCTGACTTTTTCAGTAGTTTGTGTGAAAACAACTTAAGCCTCCCTTTTTTAAAAAACTGTATTTTATTTTTTTCAAGGGAAAAACTTAATTTTACTGACTAGAAATACTAGAATTTAACACTAAACTGCACTGATTAGAACAGATGTGATCCGTACAACTTTCCACCCTGCTGGTTAAGAACATTTTGGCTTCTTGCAACTCTTGTATTTCTTCTCCCAGCTATTAAAGTGACCTTTAATTTTTTAGGTGATTAATCCTATACATACCCTTATCCAGTATATATCATTTATCCCTATTAAAGGTATAAAAATGGTATTTAAAAAAAGGTATAAAAATGGATCTCATCCAAGTTTACACCAAATAAACTGCTGAGCAGCACAAGTTGGTTTGTTCTGTCTCATAATCGTCATGAAACGTTTTGTAAAAGCCCTAAATCAAGAAGCAGGGTTTATGAGGAATAAAAGAAATTTTTGGTAAAAAATTATTTAAGCTGCAAATTTACTTTATGAAAACAATATCTAGTAAGGGTGTATGGTTTCCTGTATGGCTTGGGTAAAGAGTAAGTTTACAGGTTAATGTTTCGATGACATATTATTTTTCAAACAGTATCAAATCTATGTGCTTACACCTGTGCCTCAGACTTTGAAGATGAGACCACAATTTATGAGAAAAAGCAGAATTTCTGGCATTTCAAAAGGATTAAAATAAAAATGTTTTCCCTCTTCATCTGTATGTAGTGAAACCTCACCTCAGTAGTTCATCTGATCAGGTCATCTAACTAGGTTAAAAATGTGCTGTGCGACATTTCACTAAACTATATTAGCTAAATGAAATCTCTTCCGTCTTTTCTAAGTAGTTAACCAATTACTCCTTTGTTATTAAGACAACATCTGTCAGCTTATTAAGTGTAATGCTTTGTACTGGTTCTTGTTTACCTTAGCCACAAGCTTGTTGGATACCCAGGACAAGCAGCACTGCCACTATGGCCTCTGTTTAACTTGGGAGGTGTGTTTGCAGCAGCCGTTTACTTGAAGGGCAAATATTGTTTCATTTTAGGGCCAGGAGGATGTTACAGAAGTGCTTTTTACGGTCATTAACACTGACACAATAAGGAATATAGGGAACAATAATAATGACACTTTCCTGCATGAGATTCTTGTAAGCAAGTAAAATTTTATTTATATAGCACATTTCTAGATAAAAAGATCACAGTGCTTCACAAAGTATAAAACAAGATCTCAGGGATCTACTGGGGACATAGGGCTGTAAAAGTTCAATGATGTAGGCTGGTGCTTGTCCTTGAAGAGCTTTAAATGTCAGAACCAGTATCTTAAAATGGACTCTTAATTCAACGGGGAGCCAGTGCAACTGTATAAGCAACGATGTTACATGAGAGTGCTTAGATGTTTTTGTCAGAAGCCTTGCTGCAGCATTTTGGACAATCTGCAGACGCTTCAGGGAGTTTTTGTTTAGACATGTAAACAGTGAATTACAGTAGTCCAATCGTGATGAAATGAATGCACGAATAACAATCTCCAGTTCAGTATGAGATACTATAGGGCTCAGTTTAGAAATGTTTCTTAAATGATAGAAGCATGACCGAACCAGAGATTTGACGTGGACGTTCAGGGTAATAGCAGAACCAAAGGTTACTCCTAGGTTCCTGATAGATGATTTCACAAATGTTGAAAGAGGACCAAGAGCATTCATTATGTTAGGTACATGTCTGTCTGGAGCACATACAAGGACTTCAGTCTTTTCTTCATTAAGTTGGAGGAAGTTGTCAGCCATCCAACCTTAGATGGATTCTAAGCACACATTTAGAATCTGCAGCTTAGAAACATCTTCAGGTTTAAAAGACACATATATCTGGATGTCGTCTGCATAGCAGTGGTAGCGAATGTCCTCAAAGGGGCTCAAAATGTAGAAACTTAACATCACCCTCTGATTAGGTTTGTTTGTGGCGACTAATTTCTAAGTTCACTTAACAAGGGGAAATCAGTTGGACTAAATGACTAATTTAAAACAAAAACTTGGATATCAAATTAATTTGAGAACCGTTTATAGGACAATGCCAAAAACTCTCGAAACAAAAGCATTTGAAACCATTAATCGCATTCTTCAGTAGGGAATCGAGCCACTTAACTGTGCAGCACTTTATATCATGGTTTCCAAATGTTGCACGTTTCTTCCGCGTTTATCCACGATCTTATTCTTTCACTTTTAAAATAACCAACAATAATTATTAAAAAGAATTAACAAAAAGACTCTGCCTAGACTAACAGATTCATGGTGTTTCTGATCAACGATGGTCCATCTTGTGGCAGATGGTTGCATAACGTTGCACAACAATTTACCAGCATTTGGCGTCAGTGGAAACGTTTAATAATTGGATTAAATGACTAGAACGTCTGGCACGACTGACAGCAGCAACGGTTAATTGACTAGTTTCGCACATTCCTACTTCTGATGTCAGCACTTCAGCTGTCTTTGTGAAATTGCTTTTAGTTTGGTATCACATTATCAGAGACCTTGCAAACTGACAGTTTCTCCTCCTGCAGGTGAGACAAGATGGGAAATTTTGCTAGCCTTTTTAGTAAATTGTTTGGAAAGAAGGAGATGAGGATCCTGATGGTAGGACTGGATGCTGCTGGAAAGACCACCATCTTGTACAAGCTCAAGCTGGGAGAAATTGTTACCACAATCCCTACCATTGGTGAGTCATCCCCCACATTGTAATGAGAATTTCATTGCTTGATACAAAACATTGAAATTTTGGCATTTAAAAAAAGAAAAAAAGCCAACACACTGTTGAAACTTGTTTAAACCTTCCATCTCTCACTTTAGGTTTTAACGTTGAGACGGTAGAATACAAAAACATCAGTTTTACAGTGTGGGATGTCGGCGGTCAGGACAAGATCAGGCCGCTTTGGAGGCATTACTTCCAAAACACACAAGGTGAGATAACTTATATCTTTTCCATTTTGGTGTATAAGAATTAGTTCATGGTTGCCCTCAAAACTGACCCTTTTTACTTTACTTTCAGGCCTCATCTTTGTAGTGGACAGTAATGACAGAGAGCGAGTGGGTGAGGCGAAGGAGGAGCTGATGCGAATGCTGGCTGAGGATGAGCTGAGAGATGCCGTGTTGCTCGTGTTTGCAAATAAACAGGTGAATTTGTGTTTGAGAAGTCAAAGAAGTCACCATATTTAACCCCCTTTCAGATGAAACTGCAGGATATTCAGAATTCATTACTAGAAATTACAGTTGTACTTGTATCAGGTGAAGGTTATTGTATTTATTTGAATACATCTTAATTTAAAATCACTCGAAGGAAAAAACTACACATTTGGCTGCATTACCTCACAACTACTTGCAAAAAATATATAAGATGTAAACATCTTATACATTTTGTAAGGTCAATAATGATACAGTTCGTGGTTTCAACTCTCCTTTTTTTACTTCAAAATAAAAGCAAAGGCAAATTATTCGAGGTAACCTATCCAGGGGACGCTTGTTATTAACGGTTAATTTCTGCACCTGTAGGACCTGCCCAACGCCATGAATGCAGCTGAGCTTACAGACAAACTGGCCCTGCACTCCCTGCGTCACCGTAACTGGTATATCCAGGCCACATGTGCTACTACTGGAGACGGTCTCTACGAGGGTCTGGACTGGCTTTCAAGCCAGTTAAGGAACGCAAAATGATCAATCACTGCCAGCTCTGTGCGGTGTTTTGGGAGATTGCACTGGTCCTGGTCTCACGCTCTCCTCTTTTTTTTCCCTCTCTATTTTTTCTGAAGCGTCGGACCTTTTGGCTAGTGCTCCCCTGCATTTGTACTGTATGTGTGTGTTTGAGTATTTTTGGATGAACGGACGAACGACTGTGCATGTACGTGTGAGCTAAGTCGGAGCAGCCCTGCTGTGCCTTGAACACAGTTAGCTCTCAAGACATCTCATTCCTCCAGTGTCAGCACATCCAGAGGCACTGGTTCCCACAAAGCAGAGAACAACACAACATTATTGCTGTGGGTCATCTGTCAAGAATGTTTAGAATCACAAAAACCAAAAGGTAACAACAATTAGGTTTTTACATCAGCCTGTCATATTAGAATTAAGACCATTTTCACAACTGTTTTTTTTCTCCTCCCAACCTTGCAAGATGCACTGTGCTATGTAACTAGTGTCATTTTTGGTAAAATAAAGTATAATGTGTTACATCCTGGAATAGTTCATGTTCTTTTGAAAATTATGCATTTTGACATTTTTAGGGACTGGATAAAGTTACATTAAAAAAATCTTTTAATTCCATAAACGTGTAGATCCTGTTGATAATCAGATTATAATCGGAGTCGGTGTGTCTGTGAATCTTCCACATTAACTTCCTTAGATTTTACAAAATTCAGGTCACATCATTTTGCTTCTGATAGTTATCTGTTATTGCGTCTGTCTTTTCATGGGGTCTTAAGTTTTTTTTGCAGAGGATTAGAAGAAGCATCATCACTGGGTCTACAAAAGGCAATAAATGTTGCATGTTTACATGTGTGGAGGAGAGTGTTGTAGCTACTAGGTCATTGGTGGATGTGTGTGGGTTTCATATACTCCCCACTCATTGGAACAACAAGGCCTTTTTTAGAGTTGCTCCCACTCTGGCTTTTTATTTACTGGTAGATTTATTTTCTCTTGTATGTAGCTCCTTGGTTTAGGGTCTTTTTTCTATTATATTATCTTTTGTTAGTCTTTATCCACGCATGGCCTGGTGTGGGTTTTTTATTTTGTTGCTCTCGGGACCAGTTGGTTGGTTTCAGGAAGGGTTCATTGTGTTTGGTTCAGCACGAGGTCACCAGAGGGGATGCGCATATGCTCTAGACCACATTGTCAGCACTGTGACAGACGGTACATTTGTACGACAAGTGTATCAGTCAGTTCTGTAAATGCTTTCTTAATGCTTCAGTGTTTTCTCTGCATGTAGCTGAGGTGCTTCTCTTGGTGTCATTTACGTCACATCGGGCCATTTGCACAACCTCATCAGCTTGCACAACACAGGACTGTGCGAAGACGGCAGTTTATCTCTCAGCTGTTACAGAGAACCCGTACACAAATACGCTCCCAATTGCTCATACCAGCAGACAGCTGAAGTGTCCCAGTAACACTGTTACAGCAGTTCAACCAGTGACATCATCTTTTCCCTTACACCCACTAATTCTAAAGGATCCCACATTTAGAAAGAAACCAATCACCCCCACATTCCTTACTGAGTTAAGACAACTCTAAGGTCATACCTACTGACCTCAAAAGGGAAAATTAATGTTCCCTTTTTGTTTTTCTAAAACTGGACTCCTTTTTTTTTTTTTTTTAAATAAAGTTTGCTTAAATGAATGACTAACCTTTGAGCTTTCTTCATCCTATGTATCATTTACTAAACAGCAAGAAATACAGATGTGTGTGTGTGCGTGTGTATATATATATAAAAAAAAACCTGTAAGAAAATGTATTTTAATGTCATCCACCTGCTCTTGTTCAGATGTGAAGCTTTAATTTTCGTTTCTGTGAAAATTACATGGTACGTGCATATGTATTTCTTAATTACCTTTTATGCTTTTTTTTTTTTAAACCCATCTTGTAACGTCTGATAAATGCACTATAATAAAGAGATCTCTATTGTAAGTCTTTCTTCCTGACTTCTTTTTTTTTTTTTTTTTTTTTACAAATCAAGTTGGTGTGATTAAATTCTTCAAAAGCTGCAATGTCACATTTAATATTGCATTAAAAACTGATTAAATAACCTAGTTGACATAATTCTGAGGGTCAGCACAATATGAACTTTAGTCAAAATCGCAGGCATAGTTTGGGTTATAATAGCTTGTTGCTGAAATATTTATGGCCTTAATCATTTCTATTCATGGTGATGTCAAGAATTGTAATTCTTTTTGAGTCACATTTTAATTAGGTATGTCAACTGCTCGTTAACACAAATGCTAAGTAGCCTCACTCTACCAATGTTCAGATGGTAGGGTCAGAATTTGGTGCAAACAACATGAAAGCAATGATCCATGCTGCCTTGAATGAATGGTTTAGACTACTGGTGGCACAGCAGTGTATTATGAAAATTGTTGACCACACTGTCCTATCATATCAAACTGGCTCCTTGACCATGACGATGCCACTGTCCGCAGATGGCCTCCACAGTCACCAGATCTCAATCCAACCAAATCTTTGGGGCGTGGTGAAAAAGGCACATTTGCATCACAGATGCTCTCGTGTCAGTATGGACAAAAATCTCTTAGAAACATTTCAGGAGACGTGTTGAATCTATTCCATGAAGAATTAAGGTAGTTCTGAAGGTTAAAAAATAAACAGGGGTCCATCCTTGGACTAGCAAGGAGTACCTAATAAACTGGTTAGTGCACAATTTTCAAGATTAAATTGAAACGTAGTCTTGCAGTTCCTTGATATCAACGCTGGAGGGCACACTTACAACACCATATCACTAACCTGTTAAAGCTCCTGTTAGTTACTTCAAAAACAAAGGAGGAAAAAGTATTCAGGGCAGTATGATTCATGCTCCTGCTGGAATGATATAAATATCTTTATGGTATGGAAATTAGACCTTTGTTATTTAATTTTTTTTTAAAATATTTCTATTTTTTATGAATACAAATATGAGTGTAAAAAAACACACTAAAACCTAACTAACCACACTAATGCATGTAATTGACACATGTCAATTACATGCATATGAGGGAAACTAATGACCCACCTACCCAGACCTACCCAGATCAGACATTAATCACATATTCTGACAATAACAGAAATTATTTTTAAACACGCCAAACTGTCACAGGCTTAATTTCAGCTTGCTGAGTATGGCATAATGAAGACCAATGTTCACTGCAGGACAGACAGCACCAGTGAAGACGAGGATGTATTCCTTACAGTCGGAGAGCCAGCAGACCACTGTTCACCCTCCTTTTCCACTCCATCTGAAATTCAGGTGGCCAATTCTCCATAGAGTTGTTACCTTGGAAACAGCACCTTATAGAGAGCAACTGAGAAACACGGGAAAAGGAGCGCGGGAGACCAGACACGGACTGTGATCCAGGTTTTCATTTAGAACATAAAGGGCGATCTGTGATCACGGCTTCATAGAGGCACTATTTGTCAACTCGTATTAACTGCTATTGCCCTTTATCTTAGAATTGCAAGATGTTCAATGACTAGATCTGGTTATTTTTATATTCTGAGGTCCTTCTCTGTAACTGAGACTGAGCTGAGATCATTATCATCTCGTCTGCCATAGTCTATCAGAGTCTCTCCCACACTCTGACTATCAAATAAAGCTGAAATGACCTGAAGTAATTTCTACAAGATATGTAGATTCACACTCTGCCCCTCTCACTCACATCGAGCTGCACTTGACCTTTGGTAGGCACTCACTGTGGATCCACTAAATCTCACCTTGAAGTGTGACATCACACTCTGTAGTTTCACAGCACATTAACTCTTGGTTCACCCCAGCATGACGTCCACTTTTCAGCGTGCCTCTTTGTGCCAACATTGTTACTTCTCTCTGACCTCCTGCTGTAAAAAAGTGTATCTAATCAAGAACTGCACAGAAGCAGGATTTTATACTTCACACATGTTTCCATTTTAATGCTATTTTATATTTTTGTGTCTCATTATGGAGAAAAATCTAAAACTCTTTATTGAATTATTTGTCATTGTTGTCATTCCATCCATTCGTCAGTTTTCTTCCACACAAAGTACACAAATTTTACGTATATTTTCCAGCATTTTTGACCCATCATAACTTCATACGTACAGGAGATAGCCACATGACATTTGGCTAGATGAAAAATCGATTTAAGCTCTGTTAAACTGACAACAAAAACCATTTAATGCACATACGTTTTCTTAGTACTATTTTGTTTAAGTATAACTAACTTTGAAGCTAAATATCATGTATTATGTCATAATCTCAAAAGCAAACCCCCATCGATTTAAAGTAGAGTAACAGAAACAAGGAATGGTATGAATGTTATATCGAGTTTACCTATTGATATTTTTGTTGTTGTTGCTGTGTGTTTGTTTTGTTTTTTTGATTGACTGGTAAAAACTTGGAAAAGTGCAGTTTGTGTAAACTCTCAAGAGTCATGCAGTACAACCATGTGGGACAGATGGTTGGTCAAAAAAAGTAAAAGCATGTGAAAGGTCTATTTTTCACTTCCGTTTTGATAACAGGATCTTCTTGCTCTGACTCCATCTGTTCATGCCTTCATTAAATATACTGAAGTTGCTGTAAATTAAATTAAATTAAAAAACAAAACAAAACAGCTTATTCTGAGGGCGTCAGGTGGGAGGCACTGACATTTTTTTTAATGAAATAACCAACCAAAAAAACAGGTTCCTCCAACCTTCTCAAACCAAGATTCAGATGAGAATCTGTTTCTTCCATCCAACATTCTCTTTTATTGTTGCTTATTAGGGGTGCTGGAGCCTATCTCAGCTACCACAGGGCGAGAGGTGGGGTACACCTTGGACTAGCTGCCAGTCTGATGCAGGGCTAACCTCTTTCTTATTTCATAAAAAATTGAGAGATAAGTCCAAATAATGCTGCTTACACATTTGTACGGGAGGACTTTATTTTTCCTTCTTTCCTATCACATTAATCATCTTGCTGCTCCTCTGTTTTATCCTCTGACGCATGGGAGTTAGAAACTGCTACATCTATAAATTTAAAAAAAAAGAAGCAAAAAAAGCAGCAAAGTGCTGAATAAGGGAAGATGCATCAATATTAACAATCTCATAATGGATCCGTCACAGTTTATTTCTCTGCAGATTCAGTGCTTTCAGTGCATTTCGTTGTTTTGTTTTTTTTCTCTTAAATGTTAAAGAGCTTCATGTTCAATCAAGTAAATTTACACTGTAATCATCCATACACCCGAGTACAAGATCTACTTCTTTGACCACTGATGACCTCCATCCCAAGGGAGAGAAGGACTGCACCATTATTTTTCATCGATCAGCTGCACAAATGAGGAGCAATCGAGAGACACCTGATAATGAATCACAAAGGCAAGGAAAAGTACGCGTCTGTTTAAGGTTAAAAAGGTTGTATGCTTCGAGTACATATAATACTTGAACTTGCATTTCTATGTAGTCTTTTCCACCATAGACGTATGCATGTGTAACGTTAAGGGTCCCTTGCGTTTTGCTGGTGTGCAGAAGTCACAGAAGGTGCTCAGCAGTGTGCCTGCACATAAGGCTGGTATTTTGAATCCTGACCATCCTCCCACACAGTCACACTCGCCAAAGAAAACAGAGTTCACCAGCGACTACACCTTTCTAAAAGACTAGTCATCTCTAGCCTTTCATATCGCCATGGAAACACAGAGCTGGTCCACTTGATTGGCAGCGGATTAACACTGAGGGCAAGAATATTTTCACATTGGTAAAGAGCACGATGAAGCTTATTTAACGTGAACAAAGTATTTCATATAGACAAACTGAATTAGAATAAACAGATAGATTTCTGACACGTGTTCATGATATTTCTTTGTTTTCATTCCTCTCGTTGAGGTTTTCATATATGAGCAGTCATGCTGATCCAGCTCAAGAGGCTCTTTCTGCCAAATGTGGAGGTGTCAACAATGAAAGAGAAAAAAACACTCTGTTATTATAAAAGTCCTTGATCATAATCAGATTTTGGTAAAAGTACAAAAATATAGTCAGTAAAATGTGGAGATCTGGCTGTCTTCAAAGGGTCATAGTTGATCAAAGGGGTTTTCAGATGACTCATGTGGTAGGAAAGAAAGAATATTAAGCAACCGCTTTTCTTTCTTTTTTAAAAATTCTCTAATCTTTTGCTTGAAACTCAAGTAGTTATTTAATATAGCTTAGAAAAGATTTTCGAAAAACATCTTTTGAGAGAAATTGAATCTCTATTTGAACTTAGAGCGCAATGAGATGTACTAGGATACTGCTGATTTTAAGTGGTCACATGAAAGTTTGGGAACCACTGGTTTGCTATTTAATAATGCATTATTTCTGATTTGTTTACATCACAGTCCAGTTAAATTATTCAGTGTACCACTCCAAAAATACGTTTAAGGGTGCAGTAAAGTAAATCATAATATTAAGTGTGATTTGATGCTTCAGCTTAAAGCGCTAAGGTACCTCTGTAACTCTAGGACTTAGGTAAATGTAGGCTATAACAGTTATTGTCCTACACAGCATAACATGAATTCAACGCACCCCTTTAGATTAGATGTTCAGCTTACTCATTTTATGTCATGGGCCACATACAGCCCACTTTATAATGTGGGATGCACTGATGAAACTTCAATTTCTGTCAGTGTAAAATATTTAACTGCACATGTAATGAGATATCTTAATACAACATAAAATAAGAGCAATTTCAACTTTGTGTCTTAGTTTTTCTACATGGTAAAGAAATGCTGCTATATGTCCACATGACTCTTTAGGCTTAGATTGTAAGAAGTGATGTATAAAATTACAGAAATCTGTAATTGAATTACTTTGGTGTATTGTGAATGTCGACAAGGGAGGTTTGTATGGGTCCGAAAAGCTGTAAAACCTGTTAAAATACAGTTCAAAATTCTAAAACTTTATGCTCTCTTTCACATTTTGCAAAACCATCCAGCGGCCGGATTGAGGTCTTTGCGGCCGATTCTTGCCCCCTAGCCTTATGCTTGACACCCCTGGTTTGAGCAACTGTGTTGTTTAACACATTAAGTAACACTTGTTACAGGACTGCTGGGCTCCTCGGCTCAGTTCCCAGATTATCCCTGGCTTCAGCTCCCAGCTTTAATGCCTAACCGAGTATTTGTGGCCGAAGGTAAGTGTTTTGCTCAAGCATATTGCACAATGATGGGTTAGCAAAGCTAGTTGGATAACTGTGAGGTTAATAAATTAATTTCAAAAACACAACACCTCGAGTTCACAATAAAGACAAAACACTTGTCAAAATAAAATAAAGTTACTTTTATTTAATGTTTGTTTTTGCTCCAAGTGAACTGAGATGTATCAGTAATAAAATCTATCTTGCTATCTAGCTAGCTATGAATGTAATATGAGTCTCTTACTGTAACCAATATTTCACGATCTCCAAAAATATTGTCTCCATGAACTTAATGGCTTTTGTGATCCGAGTGTTTTATTGGCTTTTGAAATTTAGGGCTTGGTGTTTGATTTCTATCCTTTCTTCGGGGTTTTTGGTTTCTTGTTGTTGTTTCTTGTGAAAGTTTGGTTTCATGATTTTTCTCTAGAGTTCTATTCAGAGCCATTGTGTTTATTCTCTGTTATTAGCTTATCTGTTCCCTCTATGTGGTCCTTTAGTGTAATTCATTCTGTTAAGTTCTAGTCTCTGAGTTCCTCTAGTTCCATTATTTTGGTACTCCTGTGTTCTGCATGTGTTTTTATTTCCCCTGTGCATTATTCTAATTAGTTTCACCTGTTCCACAGCAGTGACTCATTCCCCTGGTTAGCCTGGGTTTTGTGTGTACAGCTGTTTCTGTGTCTATATGTAGTCCTGTCATTGCTTTGTCTCTTTGGTCACTTGTGCGATTCTCTCTGTGTCCTTGAGGATTTTCTGTGTCTTTGCTTTTTGGACTTAATCTTTTCCTTTGTGGATCAGTTTTTGTTTAATCCTGCTTGTCTCCTGAGTCTTCAATTGGGACCTTATCAAGCAAATCCTGACAAGCACAAGACTTAGTATTTTGCTACTGTTTATAGTTTTTGTGATTTATTTATTTAGCCGAATGTTTCCCTAAAAGTTTTCTTCCCTAAATTATTCAACCCTTGCTTGCACTGTAGAGTGACAGTGTGTGCCACCTTAAAGACATAATTATCTGTGGTGTTTCACACAATTCGGTTGATGAAAATTATTTGTTTGTTAAATTTTAAGGGATTTGAATTATTTGCACAACCACAGTTGGGACTCAAGGTGCCCTGCATAGCTTTACTCTATTTCAGAGAAAGCCTTTTTAATTAAGCTCATAGGAGTTGATATCAGAATCTCTGAGGATAATTGGCATCGATGTCTTGTGTTACGAATTGTGGAAGGTGTTTCAGCAACAATATCTGGTGTCCCAGGTGTGTCCCCCTAGGCTTTTATCCCTGCGTGTCAGATGTCTTCCAGTCCAGTTGGAGCTTTTCCTCTTCTTCTAAAGCAGATTGCTGCTTTGCTCAATCTGTAAGTCATGAGCAATTTCCCATAGTGACTTGATGGCTTTTCAGAAGGGCTATTCAAAAACCCTGATTCTCTTCGGGAGCCTTGTTGTTAATGTGGCCAAAAATGCTCTGCATTCCACATCTACTGTACAGGGAACACCTCGGTACACCAGCCACGTTTTTCTGCCTTGCCTTGGTCTGTCTATTTTAGCCTTTTGTGTTTGTATGCTTCCCCCACTGCATCCTCCCATGGTGCCACTTCTGCAAGGTTGACCACAAGATCAGGATCTGAGTAGTAGCTAAATAACAATAACATAAAGCCCACTGCAAATGCCGATAGATTATAAATTGCAATTAACCAGGTGTGCGAAAATAATTAAAAAGGCCAAATATGTTTTGCAAATCCATACTGATGTTTTGTTTTGTTTTTCTGGGCAAAAATATCTCAAAAATTAGTCTTTTCATAGTAAAGGTTGATCTCTGGCCTTTGTTGGCATTTTTGCACAGCAGAAATCACACAACCATCAAGCAAGCAGTTATAAAAAGCACAGTGAGATTGAAAAGGTCAGTATGAAACATACATTAAAATCCACCCATTTTCTTCCAGGCATATCCCTAACAGGTCGCCGGTTTATCACGGGGCTAACACAGAAAGGCAGACAACCATTCACTGACAGCCAATTTAGAATCACCAGTGAACCTCCCATGCACATCTTTGGACCGTGCGAGGAAAACAAAGGACCTGGAGAGTATGCAAACTTCACACAGACTTTGCTCTTGAATCTTCTTGCTATGAGGTAACTCTGCTAACCAGAAGTTCACCATGCAGCATTACACTCACACTGAGTTACATAACAGGCCACTGTCAGTTGGGACAAATTGGTTTTTAAATCAGTTTCTTCTGCATGTTGGCATATTATGTCTCTGACTAGACGATCTTGATGAATATATAAAATGTTGCCCAGATCTAAACCAAATTTTAATGAGCTTTTTCCTTGGTCATGCTCGACCTTTCTGCCAAGTGTCATAAATTTGACCTGATAGTTTTTGGATATTCTTGCTGACAAACTAAAGAGAGATGAAAGGCAGTGATCACTTACAGTGTGGTATGCGATGCTTCTTAGTGGAATGATCTGTGTTCTCAGGCTCTGTGTCCAGTGCAAGATTTTGGCAGGGATTTATTATCGTTCTTTGTGACTTGCCTCACTAAATGTGGCTCATTTTCTCCAGCGGGCATTGTTCTTTATTGTTCCCTCAGGAAGAGTCTTTTAGCACCAGTAGCACTGCTGGATTTGTGCAATGTTTAAAATGGTTTAATGATAAATGCTTATTGTAGAATTGGTTCACTATGTACTGGAGGTTCATGGCAGATGAAGAAAAGTGATATTCATTACTGCAGACATTAATCTCTAGACCTTACCTCTTACCTGTTATCCTTGGACCTCGAGGTTCCAACTTTCTGCTCTAATAGCTCTGAATGTATAGTGCCTTTGGGTATTGCTTTGAAGGTTGCAATGAGGCATATGTAGGTTTCTGCATTAGTACACATACTGTAAATGCAAATGAAGCATTTACATGATTGCAGTGACATGTTTTTGTCTTTCTTGTACAGTAAGAAAACCTGTGTTCACTGCCTTCTAAGGTTGTCTTATATTTCTGCATCCAAGTCACGCTGTCATTGACATTCCTCCCCAGCCCCTCCTCTAATAACCTCAGATGGCCAGTTTCCACTGAAGCGAGGGCAGATCTATTGTGCCACAGAATGTGCTGAAGGGTTTCTGGGTCGATGAGCTCGCACAGCTGAGATGGAGAGAAGGAAAGAGGACAGCCAGGACAAACTGGGTTTCCTTAAACTCCTTCGGGACAACTGACAATTTCTTCTAAGAACATGAGTGTGAAACTTGGAAAATGAAAATGCGCATCATTTTTAGACTAAGTGCCTTGATAATTCTTTCTACAATATGGTCAGCTGCAGAGCCAACACTAAAACCGCAGCTGTCGCTTTATTAGAAAACAGTGGCACAAGTGGTCATTGTCTCCTCAGAGCTACTTGCTCAGCAAGTTCCATCTCTGCATATGAACAGCTTCCTGCTCAGTGAAATATACAAGCCCTGAGGCAAAACACCAGCTTGACCCAATCTTTAGCATTATTTTTCTTAAATGTAGTAGACAGAAAGTTATTATGCATAGTTATTATGCACATGACAGCAATCATCTCATTATGTCAAGTGCAGTATCTTTTTGCTCAATTAGACCTATTGAAAAATATAGTCACACAGCAAAACACTGATGTTTCCACCTGAAAACTACCACTAACGAAATAAAAGAGTGATTTTATATGAAAATTTAAAAAAAAATCCTGGAAGCATTCCTACTGCACTCCCTGCATTACATCTACATTACCTACAATATGAGACATGCGGCTTTTTAATTCCACTTGTTAAATTGCAGCCATGCACCACGGTTGCAATTGCACATTTGCTGTTAGAAGGCCTTGATATGAAATGGTCTCTGAAGTGCCTGTATGGTTAGCTAGCTTTGCAAGTATTGGTATGAACGCTTTGATCAGCTGATAAAGAGGAGCAGCCACAATCCTGTGTGAAAAGCCAATCCCTAATCTGACCGTCCTTCACAGGTTCTAACACCTGCGGTCCATGATGCTGTAGAACACATTACAGAGCTGAGTTATTTTCTCATATTTGTTGACTCTCAAACTCTGACAGCCTGCTGCTGACTAAATTAAACAGGGTTGCCTTCCTCCTGTACAGAGATTTGCAGATGTGGGTGTGAAAGAGAGGCAGTGCTCTGCAGGAAAGCAGAAAAAAAGTCATCATCAAAGCAGTTTTTGGAATATATTGTACCAGAATATTTATTTATAATTGTTTTTAAAAACGTGACAGCATTTTATGTTGCTGCATTTTGAGTTTGCTGGTAGAAGGGTGAAGCGGAAGGGAGATTTCATTCTGGCACATTAAGCTGTTTATATTGTTGCTGTGTTTGGATCACCTATTCTGAAGAGGAAAACATGACAGTGAGAATATTGTACATATTAATTTTATTTTAAAATGTTATATTTTTGTAACTGCTGTGGTTATAGTTACATTTAAGTTTGGAATTCGCTTAGTTTAAGTTCATAGTTATTCTGTAGGGTTCATGATGATGGCTGTACTTAAAGGCCTCTGATAGGATTAAAACTAGGCTAGGACCGGTTTGATTCCTGAATTATTTTTGTGGAAAAAAAAGCTTCTATAAGTGGAATAATAGGTCAATAAAAATAAATATCTGTCTGAGGTGAAAACTATGTAAATGAAGGAGTTTATATAAACTAAGTTTCATTTAAGCTGATCAGCAAAGTTCAGACTGCTCTAAATGCTCAGTTTCAAGCTATTTTTTCCCCATGTCAGTGAAAGCAGGTGTCTTTGGCAGCACTAGCTGTGAACAGAAGAGCCCCGCCCACCAGCTGTTTACATTTATTTGCAAGGTGCAGCTAATCAGAGGAAAACAACTTTAAAGACAAGGTAAAGGAGCTTAAAGCTGCTTGTTTCAGACGGTTTCTGTGCTTTCTAGTCGGCTGCACAAATTCCCAGTACAAGATGAATGAAGATTATTTTGAAATGTTTATCATGCAGAAGCTGAACTAGTAGCGAAAAATAAAAATGGAGATGGAAATGAGCCAAACACTTCTGTTCTCCTTCTCCTAGTAACCCTAGTTCTCCTTTAATATTCCACCAACAAACTTCACAGTGAGTTTGAGGTCCTTCCATATGGCCTTCTCATGTTGAACATTTTTAGACCAATATCTTGCTTCAGATATAAAGTAGGAAATCAAATATCTGTACAAAATCTCCTTTAAAGGATCGCCTGTCGCTAGTCATGTCAAGTTGGAAGTTAAATCTTGTGAAGTGGCTCTATAAAGCTAAAAGTAGATAATTAAAAATGTTCTGTGCTGGATTTAGTGTCTACTGGGGAACATAATTCTTACCATCTGCACCGTTATCGACAGCATGACTGCCGAAAACAGCATCTACTTTCTCCCCTTCCCATGTTTTACTTCTCTGAAGAACATTTTATATTATATTTATATATCTTAAAACACACACACACACACACACACACACACACACACACACACACACACACACACACACACACACACACACACACAATGGAAGTGTTATGATGACATTTTGATCACTGAAAATAAAACATTTTTCTGTCAGTAAGCTCTTAAACACTTGCACTGTAAAAACTCTCACCTAAGAAAACACACACACTAACACACACAGAAACATACAAAACCTGATAAATATTCACTGTGACAGGGTTAGGCTTCTAGCTGAGGTGGACAGGCTACACAAGGCAGGCTGATGTATCCCTTCTCTGAGCCTGTAAACCAGCTGGACATGACGGACGTTCCAGTGTGCTGTGTAAGTCATGAGCAGGCTGATCATATATTATTCATCACTCTCATCATGAAGAGGCCCTCCATCCTCTTTTATCTCTCCATCTCCTGGCATTTTACTTTCTCTCCGTCTCTCTTTCCCCCGCTCTTAACTTCTTAATTCATCAGCACCCATTAGGTACTACAGCAGAGGCTGCTTCACTCTGCCTGACAGCAGTATTCTGGATTTCAATCATCCATGGCTTATACAATATTTGTCCCCGATTTCACACCCTATGCCTTCTTCTCTCAGCTACTTTTGACTCATTTTGTCCTCCATCAGGAACACACAAGATTCATTTCAGTGTGGATTTGTCCCCCGCCCCCCACATTCAAGGGTGCTCTTAAATAGCTGAGATAATGTTGGACTTGGGTGATACTTATCAGGACTAAAAATAGTAATAATTTATACAAACATCCAGCAGGGAAGAGCGATGCTGAGGTTGCCCTCCTGTGGCGTCCTTTTCGTCATTCTCACCTGCCGCCGAGCTCCGGTTGTCATAGCAATCCCACTATAACCTCCCCTCTGGCCTTACACAGCTTTATCATTAGCTGATGTTGTCACAAGGATATTTCAAGTGTTCACTCTCTCTCTGTCTCTCTCACCTCCACTGTTTGTTTTTCTTTTAATTTTCACCCACCTCAGTCCCTCCCCACCTTTCCTGGTACAATAGATGCTTCAAGCACTTCTACACC
>NW_005187419.1:1481761-1528624 GCF_000239375.1 Pundamilia nyererei
GCAGGACCATCTCCCTGGACTCCCCTTTATTACGATATCATGAGATGCGCCTTAGACATGTAGCAATGCAGCGTGCCGCCTGTGTCTTTAAGAGGAGAGCGAGAGTATAATGTGTATTCAGTAGGAAATAAGGCATGGAGAGAGGAAGTGAGAGAGAGTGGGTGAGGGAGTGTGAATTTATCATGGGCAAAATTTGTGCTTCACTCCTAGCTGTGTGCTGAGCATCCCTGCACCGGCATGCACAGTCTCCCAAAGCTGCTGAAGATTACGCCCATCTCTTCCCTCTCTCTCCCTCACGCAAACACACCCAGGCGCTCCCACCCAGCCTCTCCCTCACACACTCGCATACACACACACACGTGCTCGCAATCACACACGCGCAGTGCTGTCAGGAGCCGCTGCTGGACCAAAGCCATCTCGCCAAGGAGGTTCCAGTGGAGGGAAGAGAAAGCCAGAGTGAGACAAAGGGAAGGAGGACGGTAGAAGGCGAGGAGCGAATAGGAGCGCGGGGACCGGCACAAGGAAGGAGAGACCCAGCGATTTGTGAAGAACAGAAAGCAAAGAACAGGAGGAGGGGAGGAGGAGAGAGGAAAAAAGAGGAGGGGGAACAGGAAACGCGATCACTTTCAGCTGCAGCGGTCCGTGTCGCAGCATGGGCAATGCACCATCCCAAGGCATGTCAACCTTAATTCTATGCATACTTGTGTGGCAGGTATTTTTTGATTCTGTATGTTGTGCTACCCAACCAGCTGGCTGTCCTCCTGTCACACTCTGTGAAAGCAGGGATGGGGGGTTGGGCTGAGGGCTTGTGGAGAGCGGCGCTGCTTGAGGAGAGTGATGCCGTGAGGTAGCATCAGTTAATGGGCAGTAGGTCAGGAGTGAGGTGCCCCAGGAAAAGGCTTGAGGTGGGAGGCTGTTGAATGTGGATAGGGTGCTGGAAATACAGGGTGGTGGCACCATGTGTGAGCGCAAGATATGGGAGGGGACCGGTGTAGAGCAGAAGTACCATTAGTGAAGCAGGTGGTGCTGGTGGGTGTGAGTCTGTGTATGTGTAAGTGCACATAAGAGAGAGAGAAGGACTCGAGAGATGTTTGTGTGTAGTTGATTGGAAAGTGTGATTGCGTTGGTGTGTTGGTTGCAGCTGTTGCTGTCAGCCACATGGACAACCTCTGGGAAGTGAAGCACTCCAAAGTGTAGGGGTGTGTGCATGCTGGTGGGTGTGTGTGTGTTTGAAAGATGATGAAATGCATAAAAAAACAAAGATAAAAAAGACAAATTAGAAAAAAACGGTGAGTGTAATGATAGCTTAATGAAGGGACTAGGCAGCTCTGCTATCAGTGAATGGGGGATGGTATTGTAAACGGATGATCGGGTGGGTCAGCTCCTCTTGCTATTTCCTTCAGCCCCTTATCGTTCTTTTTTCGTTATTTCTTCTTCTTTTTTTGCATTATTGAAAAAGCAATCGTTGAAAATGATCTTAAAGTCTTCTTTTGAGAAGCAGGCAAATGTATCTACAGTTTGCACCAGATTTCCTCAAGCAAAATACAGTGCGCCTTATTTGTTTGCAGATTTTACACCCCCAAATAAACGAGGTAAAAATACATGATAAAGAGAGAGTATAAAAAGGGTGTGGGATTAAAGTAGGAAGAATGTACTTGAGGCATGTTGAAACACTCCTGGGATGGCAAGGCTGTCTGACAGGCAGCAGAAGATCCACTCTTAAGATCCAAAGACAGAAAGAAAGGACAGGATAAATGCTCACTTCTCAGAGAGATGGGCAACATGACACAGCTCCGGGACTTCATCCACATTCATTTCCCTTTCTAAGTCCTCATTCTCCCTCACTTTTTCTCCCTCCTTTCTTTCTCCCCTCCTCTTCATCCTCACTTGCCTCTCACCAAGGGACAGTCTGGTAGCTAGTGGTGAGAAGAGCAGGGAGACAAGTGACAGAAGATATGAAAGACGGGGAGAGAATGAAAGGAAACTCAAAAGAAAAGACAAAAAAGGGGTTTGCTCGTAGGTGGACAGGTAAGTCTTGCTTGGGCAGAGGCAACATAATTCTTTTTAAAAGTGCTGAGTACCTTTAATCGGTTATTAGTTGCAGTGATTGTGAGAGCTCAACAGTGGAATAGTAAACCAACTTGTTGGCTTGTGAGCTTATTCTGTGTTTGGTGTTGAATACTGATACCTTTAGCTTGTCTGTTTTTACTTTTTGCTTACAGATGACCTTTGAATAGTTTCATTTTTTCAGGTTGAATTCTTTGTAAGACACGTTCATCTGGCTCTTCAGATGGAGGGAAATAAGTTTGCAGCTTAGGTGAAGGCAGAGGCAAGGTACAATGGCATACGACCTTTTGCACTGGCCAGAGGTCTGTGTATGTATATTGGATTTTTGTGCTTTATCGCTATAAAGCTTGGCCTTGGAGCTCTGTATAGTCAGTGTCTGTCTTGGAGAGATGTATCAGGCTGAATACAAACCCCTGGGTGTATTATTTCTAAAAGCAGACATTACATTTGACTGAATGTTTGAGCTATTAGGGTTTTTTTTTTTATTTTTTTACACCATCAGCAATTTTGGATAATTTGCTGAAACAAAAGATCTCCAATCACTTACATTACACCTGCAGTATTCAGAATTGTCATTACTGCTGGTGGTAATTAACAGCACTATTTTATTAAAAAGCTGGCAAGACCGAATCAATTCAAGACATTCAAGTCACCAGCTGGAAAACAATTTCCTAAACCAGGCTTAACTTTCCCAACTCAACCAGTGAAGAAGTATGGCTCTTACACTTGGTTGTCACACTTCCTGTAACTGTAAATGGAAACATTTTCATAAGCCTATTTCAGAGTTTTTCCAGCTCACAAGGCTAAACCATAAAGAATAGATTAGCAGAGTCGAGCGTTAAGCCAGTGTTAGCCTGCCGGAGAGCTAACACTTATCGTAATGTTGCCATTGTACAGAGACTGTAGATCCTGGTAGCTTTTTATCTCCATGCTACCCTGGTATGTTCAGCTGAGGGTTATGTCAACATGCATGCCTGTCTGTCTTATGATCCTCTGTAAGAGAGGCAAAGCCCGAGCAGGGCCCGCAGTGCCTGAGATGCTGTTTTACTGCTGAAGTAATTCTATAGTTCATCAAAAGAGACACAAGTAACCTGCTGACTGGATGTTACATGTTGTGATTTGCTAGGCATAAATTCAGGCCAATTCTCTTCGGAACAGTAACGGGTTAGGTGTGAGGTAGTGTGATGACCTCTTTGGCCACATTAGCCCGGTGGATTTTCTTTGATATACAGAGGCTTTGTCTTGACATTGGTGCAGACACGTTGGCGCCATTACGACATACTCTGGGCGTCGAGGTAGATAAACTGCAGGAGGATTTATCTGAAAGGATAAACCTGTAAAAAGACAGTAAATTTATGTCATGCATTGACATGAAACTGCTTTTAACGACAGCTAGGAAAATTCAGGCCAGTTCCAGTTCCAGTAAAGATTTGCATTTGATGGAACAGGTTTTGTTTTGGAACAAGTCACCGAGCTGCTCTGTTTACCATTTTTTCATTTCAATACTGAAAGCAAAGACAGGTGGACTGTACGAGGTCATGTCATTATGCACCTGCCAGATATTTATCTTGCATGCAAGGGCACAATCTACATTGAACCACATTATATCCTGGCCCCTGTTAAATTCTATTTGAGCACGGATCAGATCACAAGTAACACGAGTTTTCTTTTTCTTTTACCAAAGCATTGTTCTAAGCTTTAAATGCCTGCCATTGACAGCAGCACAGTGTGGATGTCACTGTGTTAGTGTACTTGGGCACCTGCTTATTCCCTAGGTCTGTGCCACACAAAGCCCCATGATTCCTGCCTTGTGATTGGCTGACGATGATGCAATGTTTTATGGCAGAGGAGCTGCATGTTTGGAGGGGATTTCTGAAGTAATTGACCCTGCTGGGAATAGCGTAACCAGAGTTGTTCTGATGTTAACGCAAATGTGCTAAACAAAATATTTATATGATATACACACTCCCCACATTCTGGGGCACAACCTCGAGCTGATAAAATGGGTTGAGCACTTAATGATCGTGCAATGATAAAATCCCAGGCTTCTCTGCCCAAATCTGCAAGCTGTTTAGATTTGCTTCACGCCGTGTCCTCACCACATATGTGCACCCACATGCATATGTTCAAATATGTACTTTGGGATGGATGAAGGATGATGATGACACATGCAGCATTTAGTTTTTATATGTGGCAACTGATCGTGCTCAAGCGATGACATTTGTTCTCTAGTTGATCACTATACAAAGAGAAAAACAACAAAAAATCGTTCACATCGAATTTCGGAATCTTTGCTCAGGTTTCTCACCCTTGTAAAGAATTGCTTTAATGGGAAATGAAGTTGCAAGTCAGAGATCTTTGCGAATCTTTGTGCTGTTACTCCAGGGGGTCTGTTGTTGACGGTATATGATGAGTCTCTCACAGCTGCGGTGGTAAGCACACTAGTAAGCTCTCAAGGTCATTAATGATTCAAGGGTTTAAATATTACATGCATTTATCAAAGGTCCTTGTTTCCGTGCCACAACTGTGTGCGTGGTAGAGTTTGATATCTGTGCATGAGAATGGACACAATAAAATGGGGGTAATACTTATTGCTTTATTCAAGGGTAACTATAAGTATAAAAAAATCTGACTGTAGGTTCCTTTAATAATAATAATAATAATAATAATAATTAATAATGAGCTGTTCAAGGAGAATTTTAACTAAAAGAAGAGAAGAAAGATGTTAAACATTTATTCTTGCTATGAAGTGTTGGATGTTTAGTTTTCTGAAAGCACACCAGTACAATAAATAAGTAATTAAAGCAGGTTAAACTTACCATGTGTGAATGAAATTCTCAGCAAATGGTAAACTCAAATACAACTCAATCAAAAAATTGTATTTCATTTATGATTTTAGTTTTTTAAACTGACGTCAGGTTTTAAAAAGTGAAGCTATTTAACCACCACCGCTGGGTGTGGAGTTAAATATGAAATCCTTGTTGCAAGTGATGTAACAGGTCCAAAATTAAAATACATTTTCTTTCTTGTTGTGTTTTTTTTCTCTGTGTCATGAAGGTCTTTGTTTCTGCTGTCAGTCACATTAATTAAGCCATACTGCACCACAGAAATTCTTTGTCTCGTCTTGTCTTATATTAGAAATGATTTCTCAGAGACCTATGCAGTAGGATACAGCTTTTATGATGGGAACATAAGTCTGATCACATATTTTCTCAGCATGAAGACGGCGGTTGTCAATGACTTGCATTACCATTATAAGTCAAAGTAATGACTAGTACATGCCCATGCTATTGTTAGACCTGGATGATTTCAGTTGCTATGTGATTACTAATCATGTATATTTCAGGTTTTGTGGATATAAATGTTATTAATGTGAAATAAAAATGATATGATGCTTTTATACATTTTTTGTAGGTGTATAAAGGCTAAAAACAGACCATTTTAGCCCATTTCTGAGTGGTTGCCAGGCAACATGGTGGCGTCATATTGCATGATCATCATGCATAATTCAGCATTTGTGTAAAGTGAAGTTTCACTGTTGTGAAAGAAAAACGAAACAACATTTTTAAGGTTTTATAGGTGCGTAGATGCTAACACAAAACCATTTTAGACTGTTACTAGGCAACATGATGATGTCATACAATACTGTCTATAGATTACAGACCGTATACAGCATGGATGTAGCTTCCATCGGTGTACCTAGCATCTGTTTTGTAAATCTTGGTCATACCATGTTTTGAAATTGAGGATTATCTGTGGTATACAGATAACTCTTTAGTTAACAGGTTGTCACACTTCATCAGCCAATGAGGGTCTGGTTTCACAGTCAGAGCTGTTTTTTTTATTTGTTTTTGTTTTGTTTTTACAACTAAGATAGCAATGCTTAACTTAACGCTTTTAAAATGGCACTTTGGAAACAACAGGGTTTCAAGCAACCAACCATGAACCAGGTTTGATTGCTTGACCTTGAAAAATCTTGGATGAGGAAAAAAAACCCATAGATTTTGAGTTGTACTCTTTAAAAAAACAAACAAACAAAAAAACATACTCAAAGTGCATCTATTTGAAAATCTATATTAAACTTTCCACCACTTTCCTCTTACTTTAAAGCGAATACAGCTCTATAATTGTCCTCCAGCTGCTGTCAGTTGCAGGGTATAATCACCTCCTGTCAGCTGGTAAAGTCTGTACACTAATCAAGTTGAATGGTGCTACTCCTACTCAGCCTTCTCTCTAGTGCTTGCAGCTACTTTCTTGTAATTCCAAAAAGAGCAGAAACTGAGTAAAATTCCTCCACAGCAGCTTGTACAACATGATCCTGAAGCGATTGCACTGTGGGTCCAAGAGGGCAATATTTACTTCATTATTCTCGAGATCCCCCCTCCTCCTCCCGTCACAGAGCTCTAGTTGGTCCACAGTGATCTGTTGAAAAAGTTGTACTGCCCTAATGTGCCCTTAAAAGCTACAGCCTGTGAGTCATAAAAACAACTTGTCGTATATTAAGGTGTTCTGTAGTGAGACATAACAATATGGTCTCTAAATCAAAAGTAGCTTTCTGCTGACTCTTTTGGAGACAGAGTGGTACAGAGCTACTTTGTGCTGCGGCAGGAGAAAGCAGTGGTGTTGTGATGGCAGGGTAATGAGAATACAAGATCTTGGCATATTAGCAATGCAAGCAAAAAAAAAGAGGGAGGTTTGTTGGCTATTTAACAATATATCGGTCGATTTAAAATGTGCAATCCTGGTAATTACAATACGTCTCAACAGCATTTGAAAGCAACATCTGTTTTCTGCAGCAGTGACAGTTGGTACTGTGGATTATCAATGTGTGAAAAAGTAGGAGATAATGAGGTAAATATTCAAATTTGTTAGGGGAGAAAAGGACCTGTTTTATGTCAGAACTCAGCTTTTTTTGTTGCAATGATTAATAGTCACATTTTTTTGTTTTGGGATCTTCAGTTGTGCAGACATTAGATATAAAAGGTCACCAGTTCCATCACTGATGGTCAGATCTTATACTGAAATATTCACCCAATGTGAGGCTGCAGAGTTTCTCCCCTCATCTGACTCCCAGATTCACTCAGACTCTGGTGATCAGCACTTATGACTGACAGCAAAGCACACTAATCCTGCTGTCAGTATTTTCAGTGTGGTAGTTACATCTTACTTATTTATTTTCACCCCATGCATTTTCACTGGATGAAGATATCAACTTATAACAGCTGTCTGTAGTGAACAGTTTAAAAAATGTTGCGTGTCTGCATGTAAATTTTGATTTTAGCTTTTAATCAGATAAGCTCTGATGTTTCAGATGCAATTTTTGTTTGATCTATGAAAACAAAATTCAAGCGTGAAATGACTGAGCAGAGAATGACTGAACATTTCTGCTGGGTTTTTTTCAATTTTTTACCTCCACCATGTTACAGCTATCATTTACAATTTAGCCTTTGATTTAAGACGTGTCTATCAGAGCCAGGTTTCTTTTTTGGTCCATTATTGGACAGAAAATGCAACTAGTGCAAGGTGTGTGAATCAAATTCTGTTAGCTTTATTGACAGCATCCGAGGTACTAATTCAGCTGTTACTGAGGTTGTAGGTTTAGTGGTGATATTGCACTGATCTCATTAATGAAATGAATATTTTCCCCCTGTAATTTTAATAAAACATCCCAAACACCTCCAAGTTATGCAACAGCACTGGAGACTGCTACATCAATTATATTCATATTTAATTTGACACTGAGTATATATACACCCATCTGCCACTTTGTTAAATACACATGTTAAACTGCTCATTAATGGAAATATCTAATTAGTCTATGTCATGGCAGCCAGTGCATTTAGGCATGTAGACATGGTTAAGATGACCCACTGAAGTTCACACTAAAACCTGCACAGGCTGCTTAAAATTGGACAGTAGATTGGAAAAACATTGCCTGGTCTGATTAGACTCCAATTTTTCTGTTTGGGTAGTTTCAGAATTTACCAAAAACATCATGAAAAGTTGATGCAGTCTGCCTTGCATCAATGGCTCAGGCTGCTGATGGTGGTTTAATTCTATGAGGGATATTTTCTTGGCAGACTTTGAGCCCCTTAAAACCAACTGAGCGTCGTTTAAAGACCACAGCCTCCCTGAAAACATGACAATGAGTTCACTGTACTCAAATGTCCTCCACAGATCTCAGTCCAGTCAGCCACATTTGGGATGTAGTGGAACAGGAAACTCCCATCATGGATGTGCAGGAAAATCTGCAGTAACTGTGCGATGCTATCAATATAAACCAAAATCTCTGAGCAATGTATCCAGCACCCTGCTGAATCTGTGCCATGAAGAATTAAAGCAGTTCTGAAGGCAAAAGGGGGTTCAATTCTGTATCAGTGAGGTATACCTAATAAATTGTAAATATTCTATTGTAAAAGTTTGGACTTGTTTACCTGTTAAAATATTGCTTATCTGAATACTTTTTGTCTGAAAACAACAGCACAAACCTGATTTTGTTGTGTAGGTTTTTGCCATTTTTTCTCTTTAATGCAGCAACAAATAAACAAGAAACTACTGATAAGCTTTGTTTACCAGGAGGTTATTTCGTGCATGCATCTGCACCTTCTCATTTCTCCACATCTGCAAAAACCAAACGTCCTCTCTGCCTGTGGAACAAAGAGGTCTGATAACTGCACGAGCCTCACCTGGTGTTTTGCAGTCCCTGAAATAGCAGCATGCATATGCTCTGTTTTTAATATTCAGTGGAAACATTGTGTCAGGTTTAAGTACATCTACTTCTCCCCTGCATGGGAGAGCAATAGCCTAAACTTATGAGATGCAGATCATATTGCACAAGGTTGTGTCTTGTTATGTAGACATATTTTTGTGGTCGTTATTAAACATTTATGACCAGGTGAATGCTTAAAAGGGCTCAAAGCGTTTTGAGCTGAATCACTTACGAATAAGTCAGCTCCTGAGTGTAGGGTGAGACTGATCTAACTTACATTTCAGATACCTGTGGGCTAAAGATTCATTTCTGGAATCTGTGTTACTTCACAGAGTGCGCTGAACTGTGAAGCACGAGAAGACTAAATTATGGAAACTGCTAAACCCCAAAAACTTTCCCCCCCAAAGAAAGCTAGGCAGTTAGAGGAAATGAACGTGGTGGTGTTAGCGAGGCGCTAGCAGAAGTGGTTATGGTGTTCTTTATTCTCAGACTATTTCCTCCTACGTGCACATCTGATTTTCCTTCTAAAGATGTTCAGGCAGGAATACAAAGCAGGGAGTGCAGGCTCTAGTGATTATGGGCAGATTATCCTTCTTCTGCTTATGACTGGATCCAAATATCCCTCATCTCATTATAGCCCTGATCTCAATATACGGCTTCACTGTCCCCATGTTCAGACTAAATGTTGATTTATCAAACTGTAACGAGAGTTCGTTGGGGTATCACTTTGCGAACTGAACCATCAAATATGTCTGCATTGCCTTGGGGCTTGGCTGCGATTTTAGATTGCCATCGTGATTCTGCTCCAGTCAAAATTTAAACCTCCATCATATTTACTGTCAGTTGTGAACCAGTTTCTTAAGTCGCTCGTTCAGTTTAGTATAATTTGTGTGAGCCATGCTGCAGTTCTTCATGTGATTGTAAGTCTGTGCTGTCAGAAAGGCTGCGCTCTGCTGCAACTTTGTGGATCACTATTCATTTCCTTCCTCATTTTCCCCACTAGGAGCTACCCTTCTCACAAGGAAACCAATTCCTGCGTTATCGCCCACTAATATACATGTAATGAGTTGTAACCGGCTGAGAAGCTGATACGGACTTGCATTATTGAGAAGTCCAGCCAAGCTTAAAAAATGGATTTTCTGTAACGGGGGATCAGTGCAGTCACAAACATTGCATGTGAAATTCGCGGATGAGCCCAAACTCGCCGCCATAAACTATTAGAGCAGTGAGTTTGAAAAGGTCAGATGTGTTTTACCCTGAGACAGACCGGTATCCCTCTGGTTCTTCCAGCGCTTCTTCCTGTGTTTTGTGTCTCTTGATCGATTAACTGGGCAGCATCCATCTCCTCAGCTGGAGGTTTAAATTGGAAACCAGTGGGTTTCATATTGCAAATTTCACTGGCTTTTTCTGCAACGCAGTCTATAGTGTGCACTCTGCAGCTCAATATAAAAAAAGGCAGAAGAGATGTCTAGGATGTGCTGAGATTGTTTTTTTTTTTTCAATATGAGGAGGAGAGATGTTTTATGAAGTGTTATGAGTGGTAACGGAGAGAGAGCGAGACTGAGAGTGGAAAATGGCTGCTTTTAATATGACTGCGTGTCATGAATGGTCAGTGATTGTGCGGAGGTTAGTTATTATTTCTGGTGGTACTGAGTCACTTATGGGTCATGATTTCCGAAGCCAGGAGTTGCCTTCTAATGCCCGACCTTGTTCAATAACAATAGGTCTGTTGAGGACTGCACACAGAGGTAATCGCCGCTGAATCCCGAGCTCAGCCTGTAACAAGGGTGTTTGAAGGTTGTCATGGTGTTCCTTCTTTTGACGCTTTTAACTGTTTATATGCAACTCGTTTGCAACTGCAAATGCATTTCGAAGGAAATGCAATGCCTGCTGCATTACTCTTTCATTATCAACATAATGACTAAATGTTGTTAATTAACATTTTTGTTGTTATGTTTTATGTTTTGCCACTGGCAGTGCTTAGTTAACAGCAGGAAACTGGAATGGCCTGATTCAGAGTTCAGTGTCTTGGGACACAACATGTTTATTAAGATGCTACCAAAACCACGAGGGGTTTTTTTTAAACTAAAGAGCTTTTGTTGCTTCAGTCAAATTGCAAGCAGTATTCCCAAGGTGTTAGACTCCTTGTCCACCTCTCTTAGTTTCCAGTGTAATTCACACGTGGAATTTTATCCCCCAGTGAATGTATGATATGCTATATATTCATTTGATAACAGGTAATGAGCTGCAGCTTAATTTTCTCTCAGTAGGCTCTTCAAATTAATTGATATCCCTTTTCAGTATGAAGACTCGTCGTCTTCCACCCTGGAAGTCTGTACCAGAATCATCCCATATCTTTTACAAAAATTCTCAATTTTTTAAGGCTGCATAACATGACACGTTTCCTGAACAGACTGGCTCGTACTTCTATGACTAAAACTGGTGTAGGATTTGATGTGCTTAATTTCAGTTGCATCAAACCTGGCAGAGCTGCAAATGATAATTTTTAGAACAGCTTTGTTAATGTCAGTGTTTACTGACTCATTATTATAAGGCTGTTATTTACTTTGTAATTTACATTTATAATCAGGTGTAGGTAAAATGTTTTTTGCATTATTTTTTCCTGCTTTTTCCTTTACTGTAGCCTGGTAATGAGGATACACATTTACTATATTTCATATTTCTCCCTGGTGTCTCCTATACATCAAGCCTGAGGTTGCTCATTTTAGTGTAGCTGCATCTGAATACATTTCAGCAAGTTATTTTTTTTTCAGTCAAATAGAGAAAAAACAAACAAAAAAAACAAAACAAAAAAAGCTGAGGCTTAATAAGTGATGGGACAGCATGGAAATGTTGATTAGCTTTACATGTTTCGGGTCATAAACCAAATTATAAGATTATTTGCATTTTTACAAGCAGCTGCTGTTAGATGAAAAGGTAATGGGGCAGCAGTTATTATAATTTATCCTGAGGGAGTCATGATTGTTTGTGTTAGGTTTAATGGTAATCCAACCAGAAGTTGCTTTTAAACCACTAAAGCCTTTACTAAATATCGAGATGTTGAAAAGTTATATTTTCTCATCTGGTAATTGTCATTTCTTTGCTAATTGTTTTCACTGGTTGGAGTATTTTAGTTTGGACCAAAACGTGCACCAGCTGTCGGACCGACAGACATAGTTACCTCTACAGTGAAAAATCGTATATGTATGCAAGGAGTCCTGAAATTATTTAAAAATCAGTGCATGCATGCACCCAACTGTCAGAAAGATGACAAAAAAGAGAAGCTCCTCCGTTCACCAAGCCCTGTGTCCCTGCCACAGTTACTAGGAAACAGGAGGCTCACAGAGCCGGCTGTTGAGGCTGTGGAGGTGCAGCGAAGCAGCAGACTGGCAGCAAGTGTTAACGTGATTATGAGAAGTGAAGCTCTGGGGTTAAATGCTGCACAAATTCCAAATTTTGTATACATTGAAAGATTACCGTGTCATCCAGTTTATGGGCGTTGCTTCAGTGACACCTGCACCCATTCTGCATTTTCTGTTTTGGCTGTTAGTTTCTTTCAGTGACAATCAATAGATTTTACTGAATAAACACATAAGCTCACGTATTATCTCTGCATCCTTTTGCTTTGTTTCCTCTGAGTCCAAGATTTAATTCATGCTATCTCTGCTGTGATAAATGTGTCCACATTTCTAATGACCCTGCTTACCAGTTCTTTCACACTGATAAACAATGTATTAGGCTCATTGTGCATGCATGCTGGATCACCCACCCATAGATCAACCCGCTGATCTTCCAGTACGTGTTTGGAAACAGAGTGCAGCAGTCTTGAACTTATAATCTCTGCCGCTGTGTTGGCACGCATACAGGTGTATTACTGGTACAAATGTGTATTTGTGCATCTGCTTGTGTTTGTTTTGTTTTCGGTTTGGTTAATGTTCTTCAGCACTATTCATTCATTCTGCAGAGGTGGCTGTGATAGTGTGCTTCATACAGCCTGTTGGTTTGGCAGATGTGGGTTTTGTTGGCCAGGGAATTTGGAGCTTGTCATTTGTCTTGTATTGCAGCCTTCTGCCTTTTGGCATACTGGAGCGCCAAGAGGCCATCATGATAAAATATTAGCTCCACCTTCTAGATAACAGCAGGAATTCTGCACCACTGGCTGCAGAGAGAAGCTCCAGGGCTTTGCAGCAGAGCTCATCCAGTCCAGCCCACTTCCACCCACTGCCAAGCAGATGCTCTGGAGATGGTGGCGTATACACAGATGGGTTGCTGCCTGTCATTCAGACCGCTGTGATATTTGTTCATTGAGATGAAATGTCATTTCTAAAACCTGAACGGATGGTTCTTGCTCAGTAGTCTCAGACACAAGTTATAGGGTTTATGAAAAGGTATGTTATGTAAGATGCTTATTAACCGCTTATTTTACACTTATTTTTCATATGATTGCTTGCCGCTTATAATGCCCTTTCAGATTATGCAAGCAATGTCTCGGCATCAGTTCATTTTTATCAATATAAAGCGCTCTTTTCTTGCTCTCACAAGTAACATTGACACTTACCCTGGAACTGAGCTTCAAATATTCATACCTTCATAGAATTATTAATGCGTTGTGTGCTCTGGGGGGAGTTTTATTTTACTGGTTTCATTAAAAGACATTCTGTTTCTCAGCGATGGAAAATGCCAGAAAAAGGTTGTTGAAGACACTGTGGACTTTCCCTTATTGCTTTGTGTCTTCCCCAGTGTGGTTTTTGAAATTACACAACTGCTTGCTTTGTCTTTTTTCTCACCTTCTGCGATGTGTTGAGTGCGACTCGAGAACGGAGAAGCTACATTTGAAGGAAAGATCACAACCCTTGGATTCAATTTGGATCATTGCTGGAAGAAAAGATTAAATTGTGTTTATGATTGCATCAATACATAAAGTGCATCTGTGTATTTGCGTTAAACTGTATACTGTAAATGCACTGGTTTGCGCTGTTGCCTCACAGCAAGAAGGCTTTGGGTTTGCCGGGTGCGCCAAGAGGTCTCTCCCTCAGTCGAGACGTGCGTGTTAGGTTAATCGGTGAGCGTGCATTGGCTGTAGTTTAGGATGTGTTTATCCGTGAATGGCTGCCTCTCACCTAATGTAAGCGATTAAGGAAATGGGCAGATGAATGAATGGATATATACAAGAAAAAACAAAACAGTAATACTCACACTGCAAACACTGGCATGAAAACACATTTGCTAAAGTAGTGTTTTAAAGCGAATAGAGCCCTTGGCACACATTAAATGTGATGTGGTTAATAAATACTGATTCCTGGCTTCGTACATAATGACAACTCCGTTGTGGCTCACTGGGTTATCATTGACTGTCCTGTTGTTTGTTACAGTACAGTGCGTGTTGTAATGCAAACGTATAGATAATCAATGTCAAATATGGAGACGGAATGTCGAGGACACAAAGTTGTTGTGCTCCCGGAGCCGTGCATCATCTCCGAGCACCGTTGCTTCCTCACACGGAGAGAAGGAGAGAGAGGGAGAGGAGTATCTTTGAAGTTGATCCTCTCTGCATTAGTAGTCTGTTCTGGTTTGGTGTGTAAGCCTGTTAACCACAAACAGTTGTTGCACACAGCATGCAAATGGAGTTTTTGTTGGAAAGAGGTCTCACCTTGTGGAGGCAAACAAAGGGCTTATTGTTTGTGATTTGCATGTTTCTGTTACTGCACTGCCTTGTGGTATTGTTTACATAGAGTGTTGGTAATCAGCGTATCATTTATAATATTCAGGGGCTGCCACTAGAGCTGCAATGATTAGGTAATAATTTAATTAGTTTATTTTTAACAGCAAGCTAAGTGACAACTGTTTCTTTGATTATTTAATAAGCAAAAATCCCTAAAATTATGGAATTTAGTGTTTTAAAATGTACAAAAATTGATTTCTTTTTCATCTTCCGTGAATCTGTAGTAGAGTTAATGTCTTCTCAGTTGTCCAGCCAGTAGTTTTAGATCATCACTTTGTGAAAAATAAAAAATAAAAGAAGTAAAGGAGACAGAAAAGCAGCAAATCCTTAGTGGAGAAACTTGAATCGGTTCCTGTCAGTTTGTAATTGAGACATGCCTTTATTCACATATCAGTTTTCTGCAGATGAACTAATCAGATCATCTAACTAGTTCTTTCTAACACAGTTCCTTCACACTTTTCTACATTTTGAGCATTTTTGGTTGTGTGCATATTTTTTGTACGGACCCCTAACTGTGAACGAGAGTGTGTATGTGTGTCTTTGTAAGTCCCCCCTGATGCTGTTTGTGGTAATGACAGCCGGCTGTATGAATGATTCATAGCTGAATACTAATGAGACCTGCTGCAGATGTCTTGGAAAAGTCAAGCTGTGCCCTTTAGGTGTCACTCAGCGCTCTGGGATGCTGGTCACCTGCACGACTCGCTCTCACAACTTCATGAAAAATCGGAACCGATCCATCGAGTTCTTAATTTCCTGTTTGTTCCAGGCTTAATTTAACCTTTACAACTTTGCGTTGTTATGGTAATTTAAGACACTCGCACAATGAGAACATGATTGAAGGCAAAATGATGATCACACTGAAATAGATTGTTTCCCTCAGATGTTCTACAATGGATGGGAAAGAGCACAATGTGATCTAGCAGACGAAGGTCACGGGGAGGAAGCACATCAGAGTTGTGCAGTGGAGGGGAGGCTATAGGGAGCTGTCTAATAACAATAGGGAGCAGAGTTGGCCTTCAAAATGTGCCTCATCGCTCTCTTCTTCTCCTCATCTCCTCCTTTTTGTACTCTCTCCCTTCTTTTCTTGTTTCATCTTCACGGTCGAATATACCTGATGCAGCCTGAGCATAGCATGAGTCACTATTGATTTCTCTTCCCTCTGCTCTCTTGTTGGGTGTTTGACGCAGGAGTTCAGTGACACGCAGGGCTTTGTTGTGGCCCTTTGATCCTTTTCAACGTCCTCAGTCCATCCATCCTATCCATACATCACAAAAATGTCCTATTGTTTTCGCTGTCAGGATGCCCCATGAACACTATCTGTACTGGTAGCAGTCTGGAACCCCACAGCAGTGGTATGACTTTTCACTGGAGCAGCAGGACGCTCACAGCAGTCTTTTATAAGGTGAGAAAAATATCCCAGTGATTTATTTTAGAGCCCCTTAGAAATCCATGTATATTAAACAGTTTGAAAATTCAGACATAGAGTAATAGAGTTTAAAATGGCTGTCGATATAGTTACTTCAGAGTACCTATAAGGTGTTATTCACTGCTCATCACATTCTGAGCATTGCAAGACAATAGCATGTAGAGATATGAACAAACCCTAGATGGTCAGGTCTCCTATTCGCCCTGCGCTTCAGGATGCTTGCCAACAGCTTCAGCCACTGTTGTGTTTACGGTTTCATTTTTTGACACAGGGTCAGAATCATAGACTGTGCTCTCTAGGCAGAAATACTCTTTCCCATGTTGGATGGAGGGCAGACCCTGCTAAAAATACTCACTATTCAATCTAGGTGTACAAAAGTGGTATTACAGGTTGGCTGAATGAGGGCCACTAACTTTATCAGGTGCAGTTAAGTTCATAATTTGTTAGACAACCACACAGTTTTTCTAGTTTTGTCTCTGTACACCACTAGAGTGGATTTTAAATCAGAGAATCGATATATGTTTGAAGTTCAGATGTTTAACTTTAATTCAAGGATTTTTACAAAACTATTCAAATACTCAGAATGAATGGGACAGTTGAGAGACCAGATGGCCAGATGAGGCATTTCCCCTTGTTATTTCATGAAAAATGAAGCAGACACAATATCTGAAGTTGGTTCAAATTGTGGCACCACGGTGGCATGGTGGTTAGCACTGTTGCTGCACACCATTAAGGTCCTGAGTTCAATTCCACTATCAGGCCGGGGTCTTTCTGTGTGGAGGTTGCATGTTCTCCCCGTGTTTGCGTGGGTTCTCCCCGCAATCTCAGGCTTCCTCCCACAGTCGAAAGGCATGCACTTAGTGGGGGTAGGTTAATTGATCAGTCCAAATTGCCCATGAGTGTGAATGGTTGTCTGTCTTTTCATGTGTCAGCCCTGCGACAGACTGCCGACCTGTCCAGACTGTACCCCGCCTCTCGCCCTATGACAGCTGGGATAAGCTCCAGGGCCCCCCGCGACCCTGAAAAGCGGAAGTAGATGGATGATTCAAATTGTTGAGTTTAATTTTTTTAACTTTTCATAGTAGTTTTGGATGTCAGTGCAAGTGAGGGAGGCCAACATTAAGCTGGAAAACCAAAACAAAGCTCCCAGAGAGACAGGAGGAACTTTAGGAGTGGCCGAATCAGCAGTCAGGTTCAAAAAAGAGCAAAACAAAGATGGCAAAAGTGGATAATGACAGCAATACTTCCATGGTTGAGAAAAACTTCACAACATCTCACCAAGTCAAGGACATTCTTGAGTAGGCATTCTTGTTAAAGACTAAAATTAAGAGACACTTTCATGGATGGAAATACAGAGGGCTTACAACTAAGTGCAAACAACTGTTTACACTCTTACATGAAGGTCAGATTCAACTTTGCTAGAAAAGTCTAAAAGAGCATGCAGTGGTCTGAAAAAAATCCTTGGACAGACAAAATCAAGATGAACTTGAGCAGGAAAGAGAAAAGTATAGAAGAGGAAAGAAACACATGAAAACTCATAAATCAAAGCATAATGCATTATCTTTTAAATGATATTAGCATTATAGCATTGACATGTATGACTGTCAGTGAAACTAAGCCACTAGTGTTTATTGGTAGTGCGACTGCAGGGTGAATTGTGAAATACACTATGAGATTCATGTAAATGCTGCAAGCCTGATTAGACAGTACTTCAGTGCAAATGTATAATGACCCAAAGCATACTGCAAAAGCAACCTATGGGTTTTCAAGGTGAAGAAATTGGATATTCTTCAAGCCAAGTAATAGCTAAGTCAGTAACCTGATCTCAACACAGTATAGCCTGCTTTGAAACAGAATCCAGAGAGACTCATACATGAGCTGCAACTGAAAGTGCCTGTAGTGTAAAGGTTGGGCACAATATCTCAAGGGAGAAACCACAGCCCGTGGTGATGTTCATGGGTTCTAGATTTCAGGCACTCATTGACTGCAAATAGTTTTTATCCAAGTACTAAATACAATCCAAGAAAACCAAGAAAATTTCAGATTACCTAGGATTTTTCAGTTTTTGTATCTTTGTAATTTTGATGACTGAAAATGTTAGCCCTAAATTCTCCAGGTCAGATATTCACTTTTTTAGTTTTTTTAGTAAACCATAGCTTTGATTATACTGATTAGTAACAACAACATGCTGTTGGCAATGGGGAGAAAGACAAGGTAGGAAGGGGGATTGGTCTGCACCAGTTCACACCAACAATCATCGCTGTATACTATAGGCTAAAATGCTCAAATAAAGGGTAGCCATCTGCTGTGACCAGTTGAGGGGATTAGGTGAAAGGGAAAAACAGTGGTTTGGTCGTAGGACATTTCTCCCTATATCCTGTTACTTTTCTGTTATCTTTGCTTAAATTAACATCACAGCCGTCAACCAACATAATGAATTCCATTCACTGCTCAATCCCTGTAGACCACTTAATTTGAAGGGACTAGTATCAGCCCCAATGCTTCTGTTTAAATCAGCCAAAGAGCCGTTAAGAGATATTGGGCTGTGACACCTGTAAATTCTTTCCACATAAATTACCGTCTCTGCAAGTTGAAGGGTTGGCTTTTTATCTCTCACCTCTTTACCCTGTGCGGTTACTGGCTCCACAAAATCTCCTATTTGGGATGGCTGTGCCTGGGTCTAGCTTTGCACCTGTGGCTCATTCCCAAAGTGTCGCATCTGTCATTATCATAATCATCATATTACTCTTTCTTCTCTGACACATAATCACTTTAATTGGACTGTAGCCATAAAACTGGTAATTTTGTGGTGGAGGGGACATGAGAGGAGCTTCTGGTAGAACTGAACTGAAAATCCTCTGTTTTCTCTTGTGGGTATATATAAAATAGGTTTAGGGGTTACATCTGTGTGTGTGTGTTTTAATATTATCTTTGGGATTGAGAGGGTCAATCGTCTCTCTTAAATTTGGTACGAGGCCTTTGGTGAATCCGTTTTGTACACGTGCAGCGTAATATCAGATTTCACATCTTTTTGTATTTATCTTGATATGAGAGGAAAAGTAGGCTTCTGGTCACATTACAGCAACATCACTCTGCATTATCGATCTGCAGTCCTGCTTATTATAGAACAGACAACGGTGCACTATTGCTGTATCCAAGGCATTTACAGGAGGACTCTCGCTTCTTCTATGTGGTTTTTGTTTGTTGTTTAGTGATGTATTTGTATTTACATGTAGGTTGTTTTTAAATTGTTACTGTAAATGTATGATTTAGCATTCCTCAGTATCTTTCCCTTCATATTCTGAGATTGAGGGTTAGAACTGAAGTTATTCCAAGTGAATCACGTTTGCATATATACATAAACATGTATGTTTTAAATTGGTGTTCAAAGTCTCAATAGATTTTAATATCCTGGAACATTTCCTGTCAACACAGAATTACCCAAATATAGATTGTTCCTGTCTAGAGTTTTGTTCATGTCTCATTCTTGTACAGTTTTACCTTTTTAGCACTCATGGTTTAATGTGCCCTGCTTTCTCTCCAAGAATTCATCTTTACATGAGCAGACATTTGGCTGTTCCCCGCACAAGTCTCTAGGCCTTTTGCTCTTAGATTATCAGATTAGAAACCAGCACATCACAAAAAAAAGTGTCTATTTTTGTGCATGTGCATGCTGTGTGAATATCCTGAAACAAATCGCATTGTTACAGAAAGCAGCAGATATAATGCAGCAGATCTATCTACATGTTACAAGGTGTAGCTAGTATTTATCTTATAGCGCTTCCCCTCTGTGTGTGTGCGTGTCATTGCACATTACATCCTCTCCATGTGACACAACGCACATGTTGTCTGAACACTGCTGGGATAAATCTTTTTGAGTAAGAGGCTGTTAAGGGGAACATCTTTCTGCTGTTGCACATGCACAAACTTTGGACAGTGGCGGTGTGCATCTTTGCAGGGCGGAGCAATTCTGAGTGAGCAATTCTGGTAGCACCTTGTGCCGGCAGCACTGTCTCTGCAATCACGCTCCCATTGAGGGCAGCCTTTCATCTTGGGCCTTTCACAGAAACCTTTCAGACAGAGAAAGGCAGAGATGGAAAGAGGGTAGATCAAGGCAGAGAGAAAGTGCAGAGGAAAGGGGAAGTGCTTCTGCAGCCCCGAGCGCTTGTCTCCGATCCTGATTGTGAATAAGCATGTTGCTAACGAAGAGCACAGATGTTGAAAGACTGTATAGTAGTAAAAGAGAGCAAGAGGTGCTGTTAGTCCCTATTATGCACGTTCACTATGTTATCAGTCAGCTACCCTATTTAGGCCTTTGTCATACTCTAACTTCAGTGTCCTTTAAAGTCGTAATCATTGAGGCGTAATGTTACTGTGGGAGGGAAGTGGTGTTGTACACTTTGAATACAGAAGATTACATTAAAGTACAGTATAGTACTGTGATGCATCACTCAGTTGATCTTACAGGTTTTCCGCTGAGCTGAGTAAAGCTGAGCAGCTTTAGTGGATGGATAGAGGCTGTTTGCTGGCAGACCAGGGGGAGGGAATGTTTGGTGAGGACTACCAGGTGTTCACACCTGATGGGCGGGCAGTTGGCCAGGTGTTAGTGCTGGGACCCATGGATGCTGTTGGAGGAGGTAAGCGGGTTCAGCTTCAGAGATGAAATCCTCTCAGAAATTCAGCTCTTGCTTTTGAAAAGTTTTATTTATTTATTTTTTTGGATCTGTTGCACTGCTGCAGAAAGCCCTACCTGCGCCAAGGCTTAAACAGCCTGTGGGTTTGAACTTTGTACCACTTCATCAAGAGTACTCTGAAACTCAGGAAATCTAGGTGCGTTTTTTTCTTTGGCCAAGAAACTTTCGTCTTTCTTTGTTTGCCATCATCACGTTTGTTAGTTTTTGCTTTGTGTAGCATTTATCTAAAACAAACAACTGGCAAGCTTTGTTGTCGCTCATAAATCATTCAGACCTACTTTGTCTGCCAAGTGGAGCCCGGGATACCATTTCACACAGCAGTGTGTCGTGCGAAACAGTTTTTGCTTTTGGATTCTCTTTGCTCCTGTATTCATAGTCCTCTGTGCTTCTACCATTACTGTGTGTCTGGATTTGGTGTGGTCTTTTATGCTCTGGCAGCTTTCTGTGTGAGCTACGGAGCTCATTTGATGTCCGCTAGAATAATTTGAGGCTTGAGTGGGGGTGAACAGGGGATATGCTGTAAAAATCCAAGCTGTGATTGATCAGTGGAGAAAGAATGGAAAAAGAAGGCAAAACTTCCTGTTTGCCTTCCTTCCCTTTTAGAGTCCCTGTCTGCCCCCCTCTGTTCCAGAGGCCAGGGTTGTATAGGCAGGAAGGCTAATTAGGCTGCTCCATCCCATTCAAAATGTTCAAAAGATTTTGAAGCAATAGAAAACCACTGACTAATGCAAAGAGTGGTAGAAAAAAAAGATCGCAAGGCACATTCCTTCCACTATTATCATGATGATAATAAAGCGTCAAAACGCAGGTAGAAAGGAGAGATTGAGCCGATGTCTTCTTGTGCATGTACACACTCCAGATGATTAACTGGACCAGCACTGATGTCATGTTTTTTTTCCCAGTGTGATTCAGTATGATGATGGACTATAGATGGATATTAAGCTCACCCACAGTGCGTCCACATTGTGAACATCTGCTGGAGTTTTTAAGCACTATATTCTGCATACACAGGGAAATATGATGGTAATGACTTCCACCTCTGCGGCAAGACAATCAAATGCTGTTAATTAGTTCTGGCACTGTAGCACTCTCAATCAGGGGAAATTCTCTGCAGCTACGAGCTGGGATAGAGAAAATCCAAGTGTGTGTATGTACGTGTGTTTGCTCGATAGTCCTGCTTATTTTGTTGGATGATAATTATGACAATTATTAATCACGATTATTACCCTTGATGATTTGAGTAGCAGGATTTTGTCCTGCATTTTTGGCAGCTTGTATTGACAGCTTGAGATATTTTTATGTTAAATTATTTATTTCTTTATAATTAATGCAGCTGAAAAGGTTGTCACGAGAGGATACCCTGTGAGGAGGAACAGGTTACCCTATGTTAACCTAAACAACCTGCCTGTCACACTGATGACAGAGCTGTCAAAGCGGTTTTCAGAAAGATTTTGGAGGAATTAAGAAAACAAATGCCTCACTTCCCCACCAGTCATTATCCTGGTGACAGACTGAGAAATGCACCTTTGTGTGAGAAACAAAGTGAAGCAGGGCTTTGTGTGACAGCTGAGAGAGAGATTGGGAGGCAGTAGGAGGGATGGCAGGAGTGTGCATGATTGAGATAAGCGACAGAAAGATGGGGAGCCAGGCGCAAGTCCTCTCCCACACACTGGGATCCCAGAGATGCCTCCCACAGAAACGGTGAAGCACACTGCGGTTGCACTGTCACGCAAGGACACATGAAGGACGCAGGGAGAGGGAGAGAAGCAGAGAGCACTGAAACTGAGCGAGCGAGCGAAAACGCCAGACCTTTTCCTTTAGTGAATAATAGTATTGTAGCTCATGCTCTCCATCGTAAAAACGTATTATTGGCCAATTTGAAAGGATATATTGAAAAGTAATACCATCCTTTTTCAGAAGAAGTGAGCAAGGGCACTACACTTTAGCTTTTAAATAGATTAAACCTTAGTGAATGGATTTTGTGGTTGTTAATGACTTGTGCGTACAGTTTTATTTGCCACACTACTTGGTAAAAAGGGAATTGACAAACAAAGGAAACTATGACTATGATATGAATGTCATGTAAAAAAGAGAAGAGGCTGAATGCTCAAACATGTTCTTGACTTTCGGCAGTCTAAATGTTATGCTAAGTACTATTCAGGGATACTTTTCCTAAGAGGTGAATTAAGCGATTGAGCTTAAGCACTGTTGCCTCACAGCAAGAAGGTCCTGGGTTCGAATCCACACTTCCTGTGTAGAGTTTGTTCTTCCTGTGTCTGTGTGAGTTCTCTCTGTGTAATCCGGCTTCCTCCCACAGTCCAAAGGCGTGCAGTTAGTGGGGTTAGGTTAATTGGTGATTCTAAATTGCCCATTGTGAATGTGAGTGTCGATGGTTGTTTGCCTCTTGCCCTATGATAGGAAGAATAGGCTACAACGACTGTGAAATAGATAAGTGGAAGAGAAGGGATGAATGGAGGTTCAGGCGTTCTTGAAAAAAATGAGGTCCAGCTGAATCAAAACACATTGACTCAGATAAGAACTGCATCTTTATTAGCATTCATTTTTCTTGGGATTCTTCCTGCTTTTGGAGCTACAGTCTTCTTCCTCATGTCCCTGTAAAGTTGCCATGTTAGACCTCAGTCACACGGGCCTGGAGACCAATTAGAAATGTGTATTCTTGGCTGGCAGTGGTTGTGGAGGTAGTGTGCTGGTGCCAGGTGAAATCAGTAACAAAGAGGATGTGTTATTGGTTTAGTCACTAGCAAATTGCTGTAATCACCCGTTGGCATCGACTTATTCAAAACGAGCGGTAGTGAAACTAGTAGGGCAACACATACTGGAGATAAAGAATTCTCTCACTTTGAAAAAAAAAGTAGTTCACGTCATCGACAATGCAGGTTATAGGGAGCATACAAACGCACTATTACACTGAAATTTGCAGATCTAGTGGAATTCCAAACAGCACGAATTCTGTTCAGAGCAAAAAATAATGAACTGCCAGGTGATAGTCAAAGCAAGTTATAATTTAAGAGGTTTTGGTAACTTTGAATGTGCGAAAGGTTTCATTTTTCTGTGCTTGGAGTGCAATTTAAAAACAGTTTGAGTGTGGAGTTGAAGCAATGTGCAAACATAAAGACGTTTAAAAAGAGTTATAAAGACATGATCTTCATGAGATACAAAGAAAGGGAAAATCATGGATTTCAGTGAATGTCTCTGTTTAGAAAGCTATTATTTCATGCTTATTTGGATTGTATAATTAACTTTACAAAACCGGAGGTATTCTCTTGATTGCATCATTCTGCTAGGTGCAAATGCATATGCCTCTTTGCAACCAGTATGACCTAGCAAGTGCCAGCAACCGCTCACCAACTGGCTGAAGAATATGAATTTTTCCCTAGTGACAGGTGGTTACCAAGGAAAAATGGACCGGTCTTTAACCCTGCTCTGAATCTTAGCAATCTTGTTCACAGCGACTTTCAGCAAATATTCACAACTTGCCAAAGAATACTTATTTTTCCCTAACAGCCAGTGGCTGCCAGGAGTTCATCAGCTGGACTGTGTGACTGGGGCCTCGAGTAGCTTGTTGTGGTTGATTCCTGAACGGGATATTTATGAGACTGCAAGATGGGAAACACTCATCGAGATTTTGATTGGCTTTTTACATTTTTATTTTCACCTGTTTGATCTTAATAAGCCACTCCCGCAGATTTCAGCGTTGAGAGGGTGATAACAAAGTTGACGTTGTCCATGTCACGTGTTAGTTAACAAACAAGCCCCGCTGAGCTTAATGCTGCCAGTATACTCAATCAGGACATCTGAATTATTGTGACATAATGACATGAAATTGGGTATCTGTGTACAAGCATTTCTTAAACTTTCCAAAGCATCAGTTAGACATCTTCATGCTGTGATCTTCCAGAAGGATAAGGGTGAGTTTGAACCCAATATTTAAACAGTGCATTTAGATTAATCTAGTTATTTTTGCAGTTTAAGCTGATGACAGACAATGTAAGTCTGACAACTTTGTTTTAAAAATAACATTAAAAAGAACCACTTGAACAAGGCTGATTAATCAGTAAACATTGTGATCTTTCCCCGGTCACTATCTCCTTACAAACATCACAATTACATTTTGAATTTGAACAATTAGCCAGCAGAAAAAATCCAAATCTAAAAAAAAATAGCCTTAATTTCTTAAGATTCCCTTTCAGCCATTTTGTGTGCTCGGCCCCCACCCATCCAGCTCTCTGTGATTTCTCTTACCGCCCTGTGTAGCTGTATCCATGCAACAGTGTGTGCACAGGCACAGGGGATTGTCTCTGATTGGCACAAATGTTGACTTTTTTTTCCCATTATCATGAATCACATTTAAAAGTATGCTTTAAAGTTCAGTTTTATTTATTTTTTTCTTTTCGTTTTGCCCTCCACAGCCCAGTAGGTTTCAGTGGCCTTTATTTCATGGAGCTGTCTATGAGGAACTTGACACCCTGCTGCCGGTTACTGGCCTAATGAGTTGGCTGCTGTGGGTTTGTATTGGAATCCAGTAGTAGATGCCGGTTAGCGTACGCCCTTGGCTTTGCATTCTCCTGCTCATTCTTGTCTTCCAGGCCAACAGTTCCGACTGGGGAGGATCAATCCTATGGGTACAGGACTAAGATATCCCCATCATTCCACTCGCTGTTCTTCTCAGAGAGTGAATCTGGGTCAGACTTTGCGTGACAGACAGCCCGCCATTATCACTACCACTCAGATGCACAAAAGGGAAAGGCCAAGAGCTGGAAAGTGCTGGGATGGTGGAGGGGAGGGGTTGATTGAGGGTAGAGAGTGCTTTCCTGTTGTCTCCTTCTGGCAGTGCAACAGGATTGAATGTTTCTCCCATGGGTGTCTGGTCTTGTGTCCCTTTGACACATTCACACTCTGCCATCATCCCTGAAAGAGGAAAAAAAAATTCAGACATGCACATACGTAGAAGACGGAGCCAAGAAAGTCAGTATGGCAATGAGAGTATGATGTCTTGGCTTTCTTTTGCACTAAACTGTTGTGAACAGGTCTTAAGTTCGGGGGCTCATTTGGGTGATTCTCACTGTATTAACCTTGAACTGTAGTCACTGCACGAGCTGTCGTCATGTGATGTTAAGGTGGTAGGGGAACATGCCCCACACTTTTTCTAAACTGTCACCAGTTGACAAGGGTCACACCCGGACCTAGACTCCCTGTTTCCCTCTATTCTTTCCCTCACAGCTTACATGATACTATTGTTTTCCCTTCAATTTTTCATTTATCCCTCATTTGTACAAATCTTTCTTTTGATGTGTGCTCCATTTCTTTTCAACCATGTTAAATGTCTTGGCTTTTACTCCTGCCTCCATTTCACTCTCACGGTCATTGTTTTCATTCAGCACACACTGCACGCTCCCTAATTTGTTCTGCTAGTGACACTGATGTGTAGTCAAGTAGAAGAGACAAATAAAGCAAATAGCAAGTCTTTCAACTGACCTGAAGAATTTGGATTTGATTATACCTGCATTGGTGTTCCAGGTAAAAAAAATAAAAATACAGGAACACAGGAATACCTGTGCATCCTTATTGCTTCTGAATCACATGCGTGGATCTGTAACGTGTCAGCTCCAGGACAATAGCTTCTCTGCAATATAGGAATCACATGCCCTGTTTGTTATTCTGTCAGGTGAACCACCCTATCAGGGTTCATCAGGGTCCCACAGGGATCAGTAGACTTTATGAAGACTGATGAGGAATCGCAGCACCTGAAAGTGGGATCAGAATAGATGGCTGCTTCTGTTTGGAGCCTATTAAATATGTCTTACAAACAGCGTAGATGGCCAAAGAATAATGAATGTTGGATACTGGCGGAAATTTGTTCATATTAAGGTGTTTGTTGGTGGTGAGTTACACAAATATGACCTTTATTTCAACCTTGGTTTTGTTTTTTGTGCAGTTGTATGTTGGAGTTACACTTTTACACTGTTGTCATCTGTTTCAAATAAAGCATCACAGATCTGTTCTAGGTGTCGGCTGCTGTGTCGGTACAGCGCAAGTAATTTAAATTAATCTACATGGAATTTTATTATCAGGAACTTTTTCTTTTTTAGGATCTGTTCCACCAGTCTACCAGTTTCTTTTCTTTCACCATGGTCTCAAGGCCCAAAAAAACCAGCCATGAATATGGCGTTGGATATACAACAGACTGCTTCTCTCCAGTCCTGTAATAAAAAAAAACTCAATTACATAACAGTCTAATTGAGTGAGAGACCACTGACACCACAGCACTTATCACTTATGTTGTGCTGTTAATTGTGATTTACAGCTTTGCGAATGGTTTCAGTGAAGCAGTGTTGTGAAAGAGATGCGAAGTAGCAAAGATGTTAAGATGTTGTGGAGACTGACTGTGAGATGACTCGGGTGCACGGCTGGCAGAAAGTGCTGTGTTCAACCAATAGGGAAATGGTTTCAGGAACCGAGTGAGGTTGATGCATAATTAAGTTAGGGGTGTGGCCAAGTGATTGACACGTGTCCTAACAGGTAACTGGAGCCTCAGAGTCTGCTAGACCTCATCCACTAAACTCAACTTCTTCATTGAGTGTGTGTGTATGCATTTGTTGCCTGTCTTAATGGATTACCTGACTAATGTTAAGGCTTGCTCTGTCGTACAGGGTAGAAGAAGTTTGTGCTTCAGTTTTCGTGAGTGAAATTCTAGTATGTTATTAGTCCATTAGTAATTAGCTGATATTACATCCATGTTGCATCCCATATGGTTTATTGCTAACCAAGCTTATTTGTATTAGCTGATAAATTTGCACTCCATCCTTTCATCCATGTAAGGCAGGGATGGGCGATTAATTTTCTCAAGTGGCCAGACGAGAAAGTGGGACTGTTGTGGAGGGCTCCAAAAAAGCTCCAAAAAAGCCAGCATGGCAGAAGCCAAAATCCTTACACTGAAGTTCTAAAAATGCTGAATCCGCTGCCATGGGTGACAATGAGGTGTCTTTAATTCTGTGTATGAATTATCTCAAAAGAAAAAAAAATGGAAACAAAACTTCCAAATATTCCAAGTCACTGGCAAAAGCTTGTGGGGTATATTTGACTGATTACTTTTCAAATCTGGCATTATATATATTACAACAGCAGTTCCTTCCTTAAATTGCTTGGACTTTAGCAAGCTAGGCTTAAGGAGTGCAAATGATTCCATCTATTTAGGGCTAGGCTACAACTAAAAGTAGGGTTTTAGATAAAGGCTAGGAGTGCCTTGTGGATCAGTCGGGCTTAAAGCAGTAAATCCACACGTCTCCCTTGACAGAGGTCAGGATTACTTGTTCCTTACCCACCTGTTAGCAGGGGAGTTTCCTTTGATTCTCTTCGCTGTTTTGGAATAATAGTAAAATCTTCAGTTATGTGTCTTTTTGTAAAATAAATAGAAGTGTCATGAAAATAGGAAAAGGAAAAAAAGATTAAAATAATCATCACTGACATGTGCATGAACTTATTACTAGCTGAGAAGGCAGCTCTAAAAATCCCCTGGGACCCAACATATCCGAGAGCTTAAAACAGTATCTCAGGAAAAACAAAACCGTAGTTTGATCTTTGATGAATGCTTGCTTGGATCAGTGTTCATGTTCGTGCGTGTTTGTGTGTGTTTATCCATTTGCAAATATAACTGAGTAAGTTTAGAACTGTTCCATTCCCGTACAGTTTTAATGCTCCAATGAAAGAATATGCAAGATACTTTATATATCAGGGTGTTGAATGTGGACTGATTCGTGCTGCAAAATGATTTATTTGTTTTTTGTAAATAGAAAAACACTCGGACAGCATCGGATAAAGTCAAGCTGTTGACCTCAGCATTAAAATGTGAGCTTTTATTTCTTCTGTTAATTGCAAGCTCAAGTCTTATGATGTGAAGCTATAGAGCTCTTCTCACAGTAGCTGGTAGATGCAGACAGCTAGTAGCTCAGGAGAAAGGCTCTGCCCATACTGATGCTTTCTGCAACAGCAGCCCTGACCTCCTCACACACAGCGTACAGACTCCCTGTACGAGTCAGTGTTCCTGCATTAATGATGTCGGCGCATCTGCCTTTAGAACATGCAGCTGCATGTATTATAGCTGCTAATTTCTCACTCTGTAGTTTGAGGTAATATCAGCCGATATAAGCATATGTATTGTAAGTGTATTCTTTTGAACAGTCTAATAAACTCTGGTGGAACAAGCCGGAAGAAATTCATAAAGTGTGTCAGTATTTTATAGTTTATCTGCCAGACTTGATTTTTTTAAATTGAATTGTCTTAGTTTTTAGAAAAAAAAAACAAACAAACCAGAAAACATCTGAAATCCTTATTTGTTTTTGGTCATAAAGTGCTATTAGTGATCAGTATATTTATGAAAAATACACAGTTTTATATAGGACTGCCTCCTGAAAGCTGAAGTAGTAATGCATCAAAGCGACAGCAAAGATAAATCAATAAAACAAAGACTCATGAAGTCAAGCATTTGTTTACTTGCATAACAGCATGAACTGTGCTCACGGTTACCTCATGAGATGAGGTAATATCTACAAAAGTGATAATCTTTTCTGTTTCTACCCCTCTTATTAACCGGTGTGTGATGTGGGTCCAGGGTTGTGGGAAGTTTTTGATGAGTGTGAGCAGCTGGAGCTACTTTGCCATCAGCTGTGATTAAGCTACTATTATAAACCATTTTCAGCCAGTTTCCCAGACCTGGATTAAACCTAGTCTAGAAAACTTTGATGGAGATTGCTACTAGAAAAGTTTTTTTTAGTCCAACTCTACGCTTAATCCATGTCTGGGGAAACTGAGCTGTAATATCTAATTATGCCTGGTTTTCAGAGTAATATTTATCCAAATGTTGTCTATCAGCTTGGCTCTCTATAATAAGAGAGACTTGTATGGCTCATGAAGCATTACAGCAGTCTCTATGGCTTCCTCTCCATTATCACAACAGACTCTTAAAACTCGTAAGAAGTCCTAATTTAGAGAGTTCTTGACTCCATTATAATAAAGTTAGAAAACACCTGTTTTGGCATTAGTTTTAAAAATGAATTTCATATTTCTTTAGGATGAGACTGGTTTGCAGCATGACTTAAAAATGGGATTTTGATTGAATCTGCCCCCACTATTTATACTACTTTACCAATAGTTTTGCAATAAATATATCAGCGGTACTCATACACAACATTTTAATTACGATTCGATCATAGTTGTGGTGTTGACAGTTATCATTAAACCAGTGATTGATAAATGCGATTAAACAGACAAATATTTTACAGCTAATTTAATCATATATTAGGCTGCTTTGATTAAGTTAATAAATCGAGCGTACAAGATTAAATCTATTTAAGACATGTTTCATTTCACAATCAAACATTTTTGAACCATAATCTCTTTGCGATTGTAGTATACGGTGTTATTTATCTCACCTTGATACCCAAGCATATGTTGCCTGAATCTGACTCATGCTTTGCAGATGTACCGATGTGGGTGTGTGCTGATGGTTGACACAGAGCCAGGAATGAAGAGCCCAAATTAAATTTCATGAAAGGCCCCCAGAAGACCCAGAGCTGCCCTGTTGAGTTGAGAGACCAAGCATAAATCCTTGAATACCTCCATAAAACACAAATTTCAATCCCTCGTGGACAAAATCGGAGGAGAGGTGCATTCGTATAAAGCACACAAGTAGTGGTTTAGTATTCTGTTGCTGTGTTTTTCCTGTTGCACAGCCACTTTTCCCCCCTCTATTACTGCAACTCATCCTCACCCAAACCGTGAAGCTCATTCATACAGTATTCTACAATTTTGCAGCAGGATTTGACAGATATGGCAGCTTATTACTGCTATTTTAACTTGCTATTTGATACAGATTTCTCTAATTGCAGCCAATTAAACAGCCAATTAGTGGATTCATTGGTGATACTGTCTCTTCTTCTGCACAGAGATTATCCACGAATCAAAACTTTACAGAAACTTCACTTTTACATTGTAAAAGTGAAGTTTCTGCACCTGATAAGAGCTGAATAGACTGGTGAAACTCTCATCTCACTGTCAGCAGAACCTTGTTTTCTTTCTTCCAAGGACATCTGGATTTCCACTGATAAGGCAGGGTAGTTAAAAAACTGCTTGCTGAAGCCGTAAAGCCTCTTAAATACAAAGTGCTCATAATTTGCCTCTCTGGAAATATTAATAATATAATTCAGCACATCAGTATCAAAGCATGAGCTAAATGATTGATGAATGTGTTTAAGTTGGACATTAAAACAGAGCAGGAAAGGTGGGTTGAGGGTAATAACACAAGGAAAGATTTTAATAATACTGTATGGAGTCAGCGAATGTAAGTCCAGGTACGCACACGCTGATGCCCAGAAACATTAGTGTGTGTTTGAGCACTTCTAATTTCCCCTCTCCGGTGTAGTTAAAATTCCTGTCGTCATAGCTGCAGTTTGATGTAGTGGTCTTCTCCTGAATGTGATGGCTGCCAGAGTGTAGGGCAAAATGTTAAAATTCAGGGTGCAACAAATTAACAGCTGAAAAGGGGGAGTGACAGAGTGCAGCCTTGATGGTGATGGAGCTCAAGTGCAGTACTGCGTAGCCAATATCCGATCAATATGTCACATAGTTGTCCAGCTTACAGTTGAAACGGCTGGCCTACTCCCTTTAGATCTCCTTCAGACCTGACCGAGTCTTTGTGTCCTCCAGTGCTGAATGCTAATTTATCCACTGTGCCAGAGGTCCCATGTGCACTCTCTTACAGTCATTAAAAGCTGCTTAAGACGTCACAGGACACTGGGCTCCATTTTTTTCTTTGATGCTGAAGTGAATGTGTTTTTAGTCTAACTTCTGCATATTTAATAAACTTTAATGCCTATTTGGGATTTTGTGCAAGATTTTTCGAAAAACGTGGACGAAGAGAAGCTGTCTCACACACAGACGAGAACACAGTGACTGCTCTCTCTAGACACTCATCCAATCACAGCCTTTACCGTGTTTTTGAAGAATGAAGACTGCGCTCTTTCTCGTCATAGAACTAGGCGGTCATCAGGGACGGAGGATTGATGGATAGACCTTGAGAGGGCACCTTCGCAGAACTGCTGATGTAGTACAGCAACGGGATTAATGTAAAGCCATCCCTATATTTGGAAGCCTTTGTGATAGTGGTGTATTTGATTTATTGTTTGTTTTTTTTTTATTCAAGAATGTATTGATGTTTAAAAAAAATCATACAAAAATCCATGAGCAAATTGGTTTTTGAAAGTACCATTTGCTGAGAAAAGACTCTTTATTTTAACAGTTAGTTTTTCACATACTTAGAGGGACTCTGGTGCATAATTAGCAGCTCATTTGTATTCCCCCCCCCCCTTTTTTTTTCACTTTCTATTATCGCAGTATTCTCTGAGATTTTTTACATACAGAAGGACCTCGTTTTTTTGTGGCTGCGAGCCCTCTTGCAGAAGAAATAAGACTTTTTAGATTTATTTGGGGTCAGTTGCAGAGGTATGATATGTAGGTTACATTGTCTTGTGTTTCAGTGTGAACTAGAGTTAGTTAACATCTCTGACAGCTTTTTATAGTCTCTTCTGAAGACTTTAAAAGGTAAAGATTTCCTTTCAAATAACAAACTGAAGCAAACAGCACAAATCTATGACTGCTCTTTATTTTCTCTCAGAGACAGATGCATACAAGGTCAAATGACATGGTTGTTGTTTGTAAAAGGGTATTAGCGGGTTTTATTTTATAAAATCTAACCAATGCTATTTGCTTTCCTGTCATAGAACGGTTAGATAAGAAATGATCATAAACAAAAACCGAGGTCTTCTTACTCTGTTTAGTACACGATCCAACAAGCAGCATTCGAATGCCTGTCTTCATTTGCTTGCAGTGTACTGTTGAGGAAGCACTTAGACAAATGGAAGGAAATTTTGACAGACATTTCCCTCTGAGAGAGCAGATTAAACACACACCGCCATGATTCTCTCATGCTCTTACACTGTGGCATTTTAAAAAGAAAACATCCCGACACGTCTCCGCTGTCTGTTTTGAATTCCTTGCGGTCTGATCACATCTAATGTTAATGCTGCTCTGCAGAGCTGACTCTTCGCTGATGGAGAAACTCACCCACACAGTGATGAACGCTGGCTGACACACATTCAACATACAGTCAAGCCTGGAAAAAGCGGAAATACAAATGGCTTCAAAAGCTGGTTTTACCAGTGCCTCTCAGTTTGACTGACTCATTGGTGATATGTCTGACTTGGGTCATTTGTCATTAGGTGCAGAAGCCAGGTCTGTGTGGTTCCTGATCACATAAAACTGAGTTATAGCACCCCAATAACATCGGATTACTGCGGCGTGGGCCATAGTACAGTCAACAACACCACTGAGAGATCCTCTGAGTGGTATTGAGGGAAGGAGGGTAGGTACAAAACCTAGATGCTGTCGGGGATGAGAAAAGATAGGAAATAAATGCGTGAAAATATATTGAATGGCAAAGTCACTGAAGGGATAGGATACCTAAAAACTAGGTAAAAAGTAAGTGCAGCTATACAAGAGTCTGCAGCTTTAAGTGTAGAAGAAAGCAAGAATCCCAATAGAGGTTGTTCAGGGTCGCTGATGATCGTGCCTCCAGCTGAGGATCAAAGGAAGGGGAAACACTTTCAGTTTTTTCTGATTTAGTTTACTTCCTTGACTCCATGTCGGCTCAGTGAGAGATGGAAGAAGCTACGGTATTTCTACTCTACAAACATTGTCAGTTACCTGAATGCTGACCCAAGGGCAATTGTTTTGGCTACCATTGCAGGGAACAGTAAGATACAAAGGCGATTGTTTGTTTCTTTGTTTGTTCTTGTCGTTTTATGGGAAAGAAGTGAAATGCCTTTGCGTTGTCGACCATTCTGTCAGTGACTTCCATGCATGGCAAGGACGTCAGAAAGATTACCTAAACGATACTCAAGTGTCCTTAAATGAGGCAATCTGCACAGCCCTGCCTATCCATTACTGTTAGCGTCTTGATTAGCTTGCAGCCATTTACTCAGCAAATCCATCTCTGGCTCTCTTAGCTCTCTTTCCACTTGCACTTCTGTTGAGATTTTCTTCAATTTTGTCAATGTCTGCGATTTTTAAAGCCGGTTCTTATCGGCTCAACCCGCCCGGACTTCCTCTTATCAGTGCCATGGCTTGGCCCTGCGGGGCAGAGATGTCCTGTGTGGCCAAGCTGGGGTATAATGACACAGGTACTTCCTCCTCAGCTACCCTCTCACTCAGAGATACGAGTTTCATCTCCCTTACACTACCTCTTTCTATATTTCTGAGGAGCAGACTGTTTACATGCCCTGTCAAAATAAGATCTGACCCAAAAGGTTACACTTGTTTTGCTGTGCTGTCATTACATTTACTTTCTTTTTCCCTCTCAGAGAGGAAGAGAGAGGATAGAATTAATTAACTGCAGTGTGGGAGAAGTTGTAGGCATCAGGGTGAGCTCCACTTATTTGGCCTATACCAAGCTTGTGCACAGCAATTATGTCTTGGTGATGTGGGTTTTCACTCATATCACAGATCCTCTCAGTCTGTGCTTTGTCTAAAAGCATCAAGCTATGGAGTGTACCTAAAGAGAGTAGTTCTAGCTTGTGTACAGAACACCTTTTCTGCTTTACATTTGAACATGTGCAAATGATGCACATGCAAATTCTTGTGTTTAATTTTCACCTCATGTAACAAATGTTGCTGACGTTTTTGACTATTTGTTACCTTACTGTGCAGGTGCAATGAAGGCTGAGTAAATGTCCATTTGATTCCAAATGTCTAACAGTGATGCAAAATAAAATGAAATAAACGCACGCACAAGTAAACAAAGGAAGAGTGCACTTGTTGATGGGTGAAGAGTTTTTTTGAATTCTGCCTGCTGCCTGATGAGAGTAGCTGAAAGGAATGGTGAAGTGGTCATGGAGGGTCCTCTCTGATGAAGTCTGCTTTATTTTTTACTCTGTGACTGTGAGGGTCTTGAGAGTTGTGTCGATGATTTTGCTTGCTTGTGAGAGTTTTCCTGTTTTTCCACTTTAGAGATGTTTTACCAGGATGCAGAGTGGATTGTGAGAGTGCGAGCGAGAGTCCATCACCTGCCTTTCCATAATAGTGCCATATGTCCAAAGGCAGCGTATGAGGTGACCCTGTGACAATGCTCTTTAAACTTTCTAATGTTCATTTTCAGGGAGTTTTCCTGGAATTAGACAAACTTGGCATCCACATTCTTCCTGTATGTGTGAACAGGAGCCCTCATCTGTCACATGTGCAACATGAGGTGATTTGAGTTTCAAGAGTGAAGCTTCTAGTCGCCGTATCTTGAAAAGTTAGACAGTGATGCTGCTGTGGCAAACTCCACAATCACCACCAAATCTTTGCATTCATATTCAGTTTGAAATTCATTTTTTTGGGTATCCTTCTGGTCCTCAAAATGGATTTAGGCAAAAGAGTAGAGTATGTCATGGGTTCATTCCTTTTGAGCATGTTGACCTCTATCAAGGTGCCGGCTCCCGAACAGCTTTGGTTACTGAAGTCAGGTGTCAGGGCTCTACCTCACATCCCTTGTCTTTGGGTAAATCTCTTTTCCGTTTTACTTTTAAATCAGACCTTGGCTTTGTTTTATGCTTCAGCTGCCTTTTCAGTTCATTGGCATATTTTTTCCCTCTGATCTCACACTGTTTTTCAGCTCTCTGGGGTTGTTATTAGGATACAATCTGACCTGTTTAGTTGAAATAGCATCGTTACCGCAGAATGACATTTACAGGCAGAAGGAATTATTGAGTTCAGGTCTCGCTCCCTTCTCTGGCAGAATATCTCCTAGTCAGTGAGCTCAAAACAGCCTCTAAGTGTTTTCACAAAATTGTTATTGCAGATCTGAATTACTTTTGAATGGATCTTGAGTGTTTTCTGTCTTTGCCTGTATTTGGCAGCAGTAATCTAATATAATGGTCTGAGAAACCAAGGGGAAAGTGTTGCGTATACTTTTTCTGGGTATATTTCCAAAACATATGTTTAGTGTTCTGGTCTAACATGGTGATGCTATTGCAGTTAGGCATGCTGTTCTGTGTTATAGGTGTGTGCAGTGCAATAGGCTGGAAGCACGTCCTCTTAGCCAAGGACATAGGTAAGTTAAGGCAGTTAACTTGTGAGGTAGATAGTAAGCATGTAACAATGCTCATAATGTCATACAGACTCTGAGCAGATGTTTTCATGAACTGTAAAAGTTAGTGGCCCATGGATTATGTCATCATTTTCTGACTACATTGAAATTAGGATTTTTCTGGTAGTACATAAACAATTTTATAAGGAAAGCATCAGTGAACTTTCTCTGCATCAAATCATTTAAACATAAAAGCATTTAAAAGGATAGGAGTCGTTCATCTTTGGGTGCAGAAGCTGAGCCCGTAAGTGATTAAAAGTGTGTATGGTTTAACTTTAACTAGAGTGAGAACCCGAAGACTACCACCTTCAAACTTGACTACAAAATGTATGATGGAAGTACAGCTTCAGAGGAGAGCTTGCAAAAGTTTCAACAGTACACTCAGATATCACGAAGGATGCAGCAAAGTCTAGAACAGAAGCTTGTTAAGACAGAGGGGAAATTTAAAAGGAAAAGGAATCATGTACAGGCAAGATGGTGAGGAAGGAAACAATTGGAGAGAGATGACAGAAAGACAAGGATGCAGGATTGTTATAAGCAATCCTTTGGTGACAAGCCAAGAGGAGGGTGGGTGGGACAGGAGGTGGGAGATGGGGAGGAAGAGGGTTGGTGGATAGGGCAGAGAACTGAATAAGCATCAGGATGATTGAATGTGATCGAGAGAGGTGGAGACAGAGCTGGTTTCCAGATGCCTTGCCAGAAGATAAAGAGAAAGTAAGGAGCCAGGGTCCTCTCTAGGGAAATGCTCAGAGGAAGGAGAAGAGGAAATAGGGAATAGGAAGAGGGGGGCAAACAGGGGGCAAGTAGAGTTTTCCGGTAATACGAGTAGAAAAAAGTAGGACAAGATGTTAAGCATCAGGAAAAGAGATGGACAATATATTGGGCCCTTTGTTCCATAACCAATTATGGTCTGTAATGGCCAAATCATTTATTTGCTGATAGAGCATAATTGCACGTCAGAGGGTTTGACTAGTGGTAACTGAGCTAATAAATCTCAGATGATTTACCGCAGTCACACAAGCATGCACACACACAGACACACACACTGATCATTTAGTGTACACGAAAAGAAGGGAGTGTTATCCTATCTGCTTGCTGAATCACAATTCCCGCTCTACTGGAACATTAAGTAAACCTGCAGAGATGCTAATGCAATTACGGCACGCTTGCTCTGTACACAAATCAGAATAATTAAAAGGTCAAAGAGGACTCAGTAAGCCATTAATATCTCATCTGTATGTATTTGTTGGTGCTAAATTGCTTGGTGGATAGAGGGTTGTTTTTCAAAGGTAGAGGATACGCTTTTTTGTTGCTTGTTGTTTACTTGTCCTTGCAAGGCATTAGCTCTCTGCGTTAGGTTAACAACACACTTTTCTTTCCTGTCACTTATCAACATTGGCAAAAACACAGAGCTTGAACGCTAGTACTCATGTCCCATACAATGCATACACATGCACAATGGAAATGCAGTGAATACTTTAATGTGTGTGCAAGTGTTTTAGTCTGTGAACTCCAGGGAGCAAAGCTGCGTGTTCAGCAGTTGTCAATCCCTATGTGGCCATTGTTAACCTTGCATCGCTCAGCAGGTGTCCCGCTGCACAGGGTAAATTATCTGTGGGTGTTCAGTACAGTGATAATGGGGGGTTGCCCTTTGTCTAACCATCCCAAACACTTAATTGAAAAGTGTGGAGATATGCCAATGTGGTTAGCACAGAGGACTACTTCATGTGCTTTAAAAAACTTAAAGCCTGAAGTGTGGCAACTTACTTTAGCGAGATTTGCATAATCATTTCGGGGGTGCTTTTTTTTTTTTTACTGCAAAACATGGCTCGATAAAAATGTGTGTAGCTTTCAGGTTTAAAAAGTTAAGTCATGGAATACATGCAAAACAAGAGAAAAGGCACACACTGGAGAACAAAGTGCTTGGAAGTAGTGGGCAAGACTGTGGTGTGGGGGGATAGCAAGGATAGTGCTTGTTATGTGTTATCATTATAATCAAAAAGGACAGTAGACCTAATACACTTTAGAGCGGGTCTAATTCGTGATTGACAAGTGGATAACCTATGAAGATGTGCAGTGTCTCTCCATTTCTCTGTCAGATATCGCTCATCGCTTGTTACATGTGGTTTTAAAACACAAAGAGCCAGAGTTACTACGTGGGGGGAAAACAGCGCATTATTGGAAGCCCCAAAGATGTGGTTAGTTTTATGGGTGATTTACAAAAGTTACAATGTTTTGGAGTCAGTCCATTACAGCAGCGGTCCCCAACCTTTTTTGCGCCACGGACCGGTTTATGCCCGACAATATTTTCAAGGACCGGCCTTTAAGGTGTCGCGGATAAATACAACAAAATAAAACTAGTACCGGTACCGAAAAAAAGAAGATTTATTCATAACACACGTGAAAAGACCCAGGAAAACTGAGTTAACGATAAAAACGATAACAAAATCGAATTTCCCAGAGGAACCCACCCGAGGGATTAATAAAGTTCTATCTTATCTTATCTTAAAATAACGCTAAAAACCGATAAAAACCCTGAAGACCATACATTTCACACCTGAGCCTCAACTCTCGCGGCCCGGTACCAAACGACTCATGGACCGGTACCGGTCCGAGGTCCGGGGGTTGGGGACCGCTGCATTACAGAATCCAGAATTTAAAGGAAACAAAAAGATTTCTAAAAAGGTTCAGATTAAGCCTTACTTATTAACATTTTGTTGGATCTTTGTCATTTGATAGTCTAAACATAACATACGTTAATTTTTATTTATACAGTTGTACTTACATGTCAAACATGAGTATTTTTTATATGATTTCGCAATGATAAGCTTTATTTTAAATATATATTAAATAATATGCTAAAATAATATTAAAACTGACGACTATGTTATTTTAATTTCAGCTGTCATTTTTCGATGACAACACTGCGCTGTCGTGCAGGCACTATGGCGACAGTCTGTTGCTGCACATTATTTTGATGCAGCAGTTGTTAGATCCGGTGTGATTTTATCCTATGGGAGACATGAAGTAATCATATCGTACATCATGGAAGACAGTAACCCTAACAAAAGACTCAGATGCACTCAAAAGAAAAAAAGCAGCTACTTGCATTGCTTTTCGAGGGCGATCTTCATCCTGAGGGCTGCCTTGACCTTTTCTTGCTTTTTATGAAGGTCTCTCAGGTGCCGATCTTGACTAAATCTAACATGTTAATCAAACATTATTGCTGTTTCACAGGGGAAGAAAGCAACGGCTTTTCTTTCATTCATCTAGGATTTTGATTGATTGTTGCTCTGTATGATTCTTGAGAGCTGTTGAGCTAATCCCAGGCCCAGTGTTGCTAATTACCACACCTCTCGCCTCCCCCGCCTGTGATTGGCTATCTTTATCTGAGCAAGGATGGGATGCACCGTGGGGACTGTGTGTGTGTGTAGATATATATATATATATATACACACACCACTCTGATGGGTCTCTTTTTATCAGAGCGCTTAAAGATGCAAAGATTGACGATCTTTTCTTCTCCTGTGGGCTCTGCTGGTAAGGATTTGCGAGATGGAGGAAAATGAATATATACACTCTCCCTCAGTTTATGCAAAGGAGAAAAAAAAGGGAGGAAAAAGTGGAGGCAGATGGAGGTGAAGAGGAGGAGGAGGGGAAGATGAGGAGTTGAGGACGGGGGAAGCAGGTGGGGAGCGGAGGTGTTGCCGGGGTGACAAGAAGAGAAGGATGAAGTGGGACGTGCCAGTGGAGCGTCGGTAATCTGGGGCTCTGGCTGGCTGACAGTACAGTCATACACACACTTGCACACATACCCTTGCTCAATCTATGGCCTGAAGCGCACAACCAGTGCACACAGGTCTGCAGTCGGTGGCCTGTCTTCAAGGTGTTTTAGGGCCAGGGCGAGCCATGTTTTCTCCTCCTACCCTGGCACGGCCACTCAGATGGACATAATGTGGAAGATGAAGAGAGAGAGAGCGAGAGAGAGCAGCAAATAAGACAGACAGCTAGGGACACACAATCAGACAGAGAGAAAAGAGACAATGTTTGGAACTGGCAGCCTCACTTTTCTCTCTCTCGCCCTCTTTGCTTTCTTTGTGTGTGTCTTTCTCACTCGCTGCATTTCTTCCAATACTCCTACTCTCTCCCAACTCTTTCACAATCCTCTCGTCCCTCCCCGCCTTCCCTCGCTTTGAAATTATTATTTTTTTGTACGCAAATGTCCGCCCAAGCCAGTGTCCCAGTAAGGTGGCAGCAGCAGGGGATGAATGAGGAGATGGATGGAGGGATGGAGTGACCTAGAAGAAAACAGAGAGTCAGGGATAGAGAGCTAAAAGGAGCACGGATGGAGAATGCTGGGAAACCCTCAGGTGGGCAGTCGGAGTGGTCCCCTCACTCCTCTCCTCCGTTTGTGTGTCCTGGTCTCTGCTCGTTTTTGTCTATTGTCCATCTCCTTCCTTTCTTCCCTCTTTCTCTTCAGAGTTTTCTTTGAGCATTGTTGGATTTGCTTGGATGCTTGTGGCTTTTAATCTTGATAACTTGCAGCACTGAGGGACTTTGTGGATGTGTTTGACAGTGTGTTTGTGCATCTGTTTGATTGTGGTTGGTTGTCATGAGAGTCACGTAGCTCTGCTGTCTGCCTTTGCTTGCCTCCTGTATGTTCAAAGGCTGTTGAGCTTGGTTGCTCCTTTAGGACTTGCTGCTGTTGCTGCCACTGCTGCCTCATTCATGAGAAGCTTCTTCATAAACTCTGCTTTTGCGTCCCATGTGCCCTTTGGGAGTTTTTAAGTCATTTGTAGCCAGTCAGTTGTAGTTCATTTGATTTCTATTCTTGCGTCTTCTGCTGCCATGCTGGTTTATATTTGTGGTTTTTTTGCAAAAACTTTTCTTTTGCTGCTGTTGATGCTGATTTGTATTTACTGACTCTACGAGGGCTCCTACAATCCCTTAAATAGTGAACTTGTCTGTTTCCAAGGAGATGTCAGCTTGCCAAAATAAAAGCCCTCAGTCAGTGTTGCCACTCCCTTTTCATTTTCATTTTTCTCATATTCCTTTCTCTGTCCCTCTGCTGTCTGCACATATTTAGTACTAATATGATCCAGGGAAAACTAGTTGGATGATGCAACGGGACAGCTGGGCCAGCAAGACCAGTTATTCTTCACAATTATACCACTCTAATGACCTTAGTGACAGCATGTGCGAGAATTTGTCGGGTGAGAGCATCAATGATACTGTGAAGCAACTACAACTTCTCTTTAGATATTCCTTGATGATGACTTCAGCTGAAGAGGATTGTGGTGAGATGCTAACATGGCACCTTCGCCCTCCAAAGCAGGGATATGACAGTAATGAGGGTGTGGGGTCTGTGTGTGTTTTTGTGTATTGGAGTTCTCATTAGCCCACTGGGTTTTAGTCAATAGAGGCCAGCTCCTCTCCTCCCTTTTTTGTCTCTTCCTGACAGCACACTATAGCACAAATTGGGATATGTTTGCAGTGTGTATATCTTTCAGGTGTGCGTGTACTGGTGTGTATGCAACCTGGTCAGTAATCCCCGATTTACAAGATGGCCTTCTGTTTCCCTTTTTTTTATTGTTGCTTTACAAGAAGGCTCCTTCTCCCTGTTAATTAGTCATCTGAACCCCAAGAGTTTAAACCATTATTTATTCATCATGCCCTTAGTTCAATCTCATCACTTAATAGCGAGTTAATGTGTGTCTGTACGCGTGATTATGCGTGCATTTAGGATCAATGCCAGAAGGATGCAGGGTTCACAGAGTCAAACCGTCTAGTACACAAACACATACACACATCTTTGCAGAGATTAAAACGCAGCAAACTCTTCCTGAATAAGCGACTTCCTTCTTCTACGTCTTCTAAAAACGCCTACAGTCTGTCGTCTTCATAAAATGAGTTTAAAGGATTCGAGACAGCTAGACAATAGGCGGTGGGAGATTAAAAGTGGGCAGCTGACATTTGTGTGTGCTGGGATTTCTGTGTGGAAGATCTATGTTATGTGAAGGATCATAGATAGTATGTGGGTGTGTGTGTGTGTGAGGAGGGAAAGAGTAAGCTTGTTTGGCATTTTAACATGTTTTATTTCATCTGTTATGTGCTACTCATCGTAAATCAAATGACAACTTGTCCTGACATTCGACACATGATAATCCGAAATGTTAAAAAAAAACAAGTAATACAGTACCTTGCACTTTTTTGTAATTTCAAAAATATCACGATGGTACTGTTTCTTGTAAATTGTATGGTTTACAACAAAATGTCATTCTGGTTTATTTTCTATTATACACTATGTAACACTTGTTCTCTGAGTTATTTTCCTTACAGTGTTTCTGCATTTTAAAAAGCCGGGTTGATTAATGTTTGTTCATTTTTATATACTCTCTGGTTAAATATACTCTCTGGTTATAAACCTTGTCGAATCAGCTTTTTGGCTACAGTGGAATTTGTTTTAGAATCAACCTGATCTCTTTCCAAAAGACAGACTGTGAGACAGAGTTCCCATTTATAGGGTGTTAACCTGTGTGAATATTGATTACAGCACAAGTCTTTTCTAAATCTTTTTCATGCATTTGTCTTATATTGTGGACTCTCTGAGGAGCAAGATGTGATGCTCTTTGATGACAGAAAATTGCTTAACAAAGTGTTTGTGGGGGTTTTAGTGGTGGAAAGCAGCAAATCCTCACATTGCAGCACCAGAGACCGGCAAAAATTGTCCTTGATGAAGGGCATTGACAGTTAATCATTCGATGCATTTTGACAGTTTTTTTTCCTTTGTTTTGTTTTTTACAACTAGTATTTCACTACACCAAGTTATTGCTCCTGTTAGTTAGGATTCACTTTAAAAAAATGCAGCTTTGCTTTGCCTTTATTCTCCAGGCACAGTTGAAACAGCACTTGAAACTCTGGAAGCGCACTGTTTGTCACTACCATGGAAAAGAGGAGAGAGATGTAAGGGTAAAATTGTTTGTGAAGAGACAGGAGAAAGGAGATGATGAAGGGCTGCGGCAGCATTTCTGAGAGCCCCATCTTACCCTCAAAGTGATATTTCTTTTTGATACATTTTCTTCCTCCTTTTCAGTCACATTGACACGACATGAACAGTCGACCTCTGGCAGCAGCTCTCTGTGGAGATGTGTTCTCACCACAAGTGTCCAGGTTATATTTAGAATATCAGCAATGGCAGATTTTCTGAAATATAAAAGCATTTAACCTCCTCTTTCCACACTTGGAAACATATGCATGATAATGCAAGAATTTCTAGGCATTAGTTGTCACACTGCAAAATCACATAAAGACCATTGTCATGGCTAAATTATGATGTAACATCACAAACCTACAGTGAAGTGTGGAGTTACGGTTGGTCACAGGGCAATTTTAGTTATTTGGTGTGTTTGCTTATGGACAAAAAGAAACTAAGAGTGAGTCGAAACATCTACATTTCTATCTTTTTCTATTTGGAAAACCTCGTGTCCATGAACCCATACAATCAAGGATTTTCGCTATAAGCTGTTAAGCATTATAACACAATTATACCACATACAAGGACAAATGTCTAAATCTTACTGCCTTGTATATGAGACACTTCAAAGCCAGACCAGCCTCTCTTTAACAGGGAATTATGACAATCTAGATTAATTGTTAATCCTAATATGATAGTCTGCATAATGAAAACTAGGAAGGACTTTCATCCTTAAAATGATAGCAAATCACACTAATCCCTAAATGTTCTCAAAGTAACAACAACATACTCTGACTACATTACATAATTAACAATCCAACACAATGGGCAGCACATTGAACACATTTTATAAGTGGTCAGAAACTTGTAAATAACTCATGAAAGAATAAAGTTACGTTGAAACCAAGCACACCATTGTTTTTCTTGTGACATTACCAATAAGTTTGGTGTGTCACATGGCCCTCTTCCTATTGAAAAAACAAAAGTTGTATCCAAGATGGCCGACTTCTAAATGGGCACCATGGTCACCACCCATCTTGAGGAGTTTGCCCCCTCACATATACTAATGTGCCACAAACACCAACCATTCCCATGTTATTACGGTGTATCCATATAAATGGCCCACCCTGTACTTCTAGACCAGTTAATCTGAAGTAACATGTAAATGTAACCAAAAATAACCTTCTTAAAGATATTGCGTTTGTACTCATTTATAAATCCAGTATTTGTCAAACAAGATTATTTTTCATTTACTCCACAAAGAAAAATTGCCATCTCTCTCTGTTTGTCTGCCAGCAGGAACGTTAGAAAGTTTACAGAAAGGTACAGCATCGGCAGAGGAAGACCCCATTAGTTTTCCAAGCCCGTGAGCATCCCGTTAGCTGCATCTTAAATGCTATACCACCACCAGTGGTCACAAAAATATGATGGATGTACATTTTTAACCATTTTCAGACCTGAGATACTGGTGGATTGCTTGGCTCCAGCTAGGAGACAAAATGACCCTATGACATGAATTTTTAATATCCATTAAAAATAAAAACACCCAAAAGTTATCACATAGATTATTTCTTTCCATCACATCCGATCAAAATTTACTGCAAAGCTGTGAAAAACATGCTGACATGTGGTCATATGTCAGCATTGCTTTTTGTCTCTTAGGTTAACTTGTTATATTGACCCTTGGGACCCTTTTTTTGAGAAAACACAGTTTGTGGAGCTGGAATACTGAAAGTGTTGCAATAAGAAAGTTTTTTATAATTTTCTATTATCCTATTAGCTCTGAGAGTATGGTGACATTTATGATGAAATCTTCAGTGAATGTCAGCATATATGCAAAGTGACCTTTGGCCTTGGCCCAAAGGTCTTTTTTTTTACCATCTACTGTTCCATAAATCCTATACTTATTCAGGATTGTACTGCACGTGTGAAAACAGTTTTAATCTATTTTTTTTATGACTTAGAAAGCAGTTTGTTTTCTAATGGTTCCAGGTCATGATTGAAGCATGGCTCTGGGCCTTCTTCATTCATTCCCTGGGCTCTGCCGCAGCTTTATGTCCTGTTGACCAGCCACAGTGTAGCAATGCCAATGGTGGATCTGGGCTGAGAATCAGGAAGACTAGATTTTTGGAGGTTGAAACTATTTGTGTTGTGGGCAGGAGATGGTTTCGGTGTTGGGGGGTGGGGGAGACCATGAAAGCAGTGCTGTAGCCAGAGGCGCCATCTACAGACAGAAAAAAATGGAACATTTGTACACACATGCTTCAAATGGCTTCAGGGTGAGAGCAACAGCAGGTCAAAAGCAGAATATAACTAGATGTCAGATGGAGATGAGAGTGCTTAGTTTTCTTTCTTCATATAATTAAAGCCAGTGTTGCATTTTTTTGACTGTAGGGAAGATGTGCATATAAGAGCAGAGCGAGGCCGAAAGAGACAAAGAAGTTGGAGAACATGCCACGAGTGACTGACAAGCTTTTAAGCTGGAACTAGAAATATCTCAAAAGCATCTAGCGAAGCATAAAGAGCTCCACAGTCTCAAGTTGGAGGAAAAAGACAAAATATGGCCAAAAAGAAGCAGGGATAGCAAGAGAGAATGGAGGAAGGCTCTATGTTTGGAAAACTGAAGTTAAAACCTGTCACATCAAAAACAAAAGTGCTCTTTATGGCATCAAACGAATCAGGGTCTTTTTAGTGTGTATGCCAAAACCATACGAGCAGGAGACTGTGAAGACTTTCTGTTTTGGATCAGATTACAAGTTGGTAAATTCAGTGACCAATAAATCCCGCACTAAATCTTTCAATCACGCTCTCTTCATGTGTTTATCTTCCACATTTTTGCTAAGGAAATATGCAGGTGATGTATACAAACACTAATTCATTGACATGTAGGAGTTATGAGGACTAACTGAAGATGACAGCCTCTACTTAGATGTACCAATTTGTGAATACACTTCACTGAAGTCAACTAATCGATTGCAAAATGCAGTATTTGCAGGAGCAACAATGGCGCTTCACTTAAATATTTATCTACAGTCCATCATTTAAAAGTAAAAACTTGTGTCAGTGCATCGATTTTGACTTCAGATAACATTAAGTTCAATTGGTTATTCACCGAGTTGATATTTGCTGGATGGTAAGGTGGAAGCAAGATATTTCAGGTGTTTTTTGAACATTAACCTCCTAAGACCCGAACTCTTCCATAACATTCATTTTAAATTTCTCTTTGATATTTGGGCTGATTGGCACCTGATGAATGTAAAAACAAAGAATTACCAGATTTTTTTTTTTACCTAATTTTTGTTTCTGAGAAAAATGAGATCCACATATAAGGATATTTGTTTAAAATTTCAATAGAACAGTGGCAGTATAATGTCCTCGTAAGTGGATATCAGGCCCTTGAAGAGCAAAATGTAGTATTTTGGTGTCGACAACCCAAAGCATGATGTCCACATATAGGGACGCCAAGTTCTTTTTTCTGTCTTTGCAGCTATGGTATAACATGGGTCTGAAGAAACTAGGGAGCCAATGATATCAATACCTTAATTCAGCTGCTGTTAAGCTGTATTCCTCCCTCTAAGGGAGATAATGGGGATGATTCTTAGATTTAATACAATGTTAGGGTTGGTGTAAAGATTTTTTTCCTAACTTTGTAAAGTAAAATGCAAGAAGTCTGTAACACTTTATAATATAGCCCATGCCCAAGTGCATAAAGCACCTGTGATTTTCTTTTAAATTACAATGCAATTGTACTTAATGGTAGATACACTATAATAGGGTGTAACAAGTCAGGCTTTTACAGGAGACTATGTAAGTCATTGGTAAGTAAGTAATGCTTAAAAACTAATGCATGAGTAACTTTAATCATTGCATAACTTCATTCAGTCAACTTCATAACTCTTAAGCCACGGGGCGACCGTGGCTTAAGAGTTGGGAGTTCGTCTTGTAATCGGAAGGTTGCCGGTTCGAGCCCGAGACTGTCCCTGGCTTGGACAGTCTCGGTCGTTGTGTCCTTGGGCAAGACACTTCACCCGTTGCCTACTGGTGGTGGTCAGAGGGCCCAGTGGCGCCAGTGT
>NW_005187419.1:1528715-1577418 GCF_000239375.1 Pundamilia nyererei
CCCCCCCAAAAAGTACAGCGTAGTTACGATGTAAGATGGGAAAATATTATTGATTATCATAAAAGTGCACACTACTTAAAAAACTACTTAGTTATGTAGTGCTTAAATTAATGTACTGTTTAGTAATTTCTTTGTTTCCTGTAAAAACCTGACTTGTTGCTGCCATATTCTAGTTGTTCTACCTTTAAATATTTGTGGTAATATGTAATATAATCAATATAATCAAATAAAATCTACTGAAATTCCATTTAATTACAGGGGATTTACACCCCTAGTTATGGGCTGTACTATAAAGTGTTGCTAATACTTTCACAATAAAAAAATAAAAAAATGCGGTTTTCATTTATTTGCACTCGTTTTAGTGTTGTACTCACTGTTGTACTATACGATGGGGTGATGAGAGTATGGCTTGGGTAGGAAAGACTTTTCATGTGAGTTGCTGACTGATGAAATACTGTGCTTTGTTGTCTGTTTGTCTCTCTGTCCATCTTCTGGGAGTTCTCTGGTGAGATGAATGTCTTCTTGTCAAATTGTAGACCCTCCTGTCAAACACACACTCCCAATCCTATTTATAACCAGACACTCACTCAAAAATGCTAATGAGTCTCTGGGTAACAAATGGATTTGGACGTTTCACAACCTGGATTCTGCTCTCTGCTCTTTCCCCACTGCCTTTCTGGCCCCCGACTCTAACGGTTGATTTTTTTTTGTTTCTTTTTTTTCTTTCTTGTTCTGTGCACACCTCATTTCAGCCCACTTCTCCACTCTCTTTCTTCACTTTTCAGCTGTTTTTCAACGCTTACCTGAAAACCATCAATTACTCCTCTCTTCACTGCCCTCTTACTGCCGGCCTCTATATTCCCATTTTTCTTTTTTTGCTCTCTAAGTTTCATCTACCTCAATACTTAGGTTCTCTTCCTGTCTATCTGTAGCAACCATTGTCTCTCTGTCAATCTCCATCTCTTTTTCTCTGTCTCCCAGCTCGTTGTGAGTCAGTGCTAGTTCTTACTGGATCAGCCATGGGCGGCTCTGCCAAGTGCTCTGGTGCTGTGGGGCAGAACATTTAACAATTGTCAGATTCAAGCTTCATTCAGCTAGCAGGTGGCAGGAAGAAAAGATTGGAACAATCGCTAAAATAGAGACATTTTTGATGTCTTATTTTAATATTAAATACTTCTGTATTCTCCCTTAAAGACCTAGGATCCCAAAAGAGGCCTGCTTTAGTTTTAAAACTGTGATACCCTGCCTATTTATGTGTGTCCAGAGAGGCAGCTTCTCTGTGGGTGTGATTGGCAGCATGAGGCCTTAAGATTGAAGGAAAAACATTCAGTCAGATTGGCCTTGGGACTCATCATAACTGACATTTAACTTGAGTAAATGTTACTTGGTGCTCTTGAGTTTTAGGGAGTAGGTGTTTTTGGCATGCATGTACCAAGCCCTGCAGCTATTAGTCCCATGATATAATACAATAATTGACTAAAAGTATACTATAGGGAGCACTGTAGCATTCAGAGCTTTTACATGGTATAATATGGAATCAAAAGGTTTCCTGTAAATTTAAATTAGTGGAAACTGAATGTTAAATGTACATCCTGATAAGCTATTTAAAGTAAAAAAAAAAGCAAACTAACCAAAAAGCAACAGAACCCATTTGATGTTCTCTCTCCTTTGGTTTGATTGATTTTGACTGCTGCAGTTAAAGTGTTTTGAAGTGGTGGCAGCAACATTGGCTAATCCTCGTCTTGCTGCAGTAAGCCATTTGGGAGTGAGCTGAGACACTGAGGTTAGTCTGGAAGGGCACAGTAAACTTTACTGCTCTATTTCTAAGTTTCATCAACTAAAATTGCTATTCACCACAATAAAAAAAAAAAAGAAAGAAAGAAAACTCAAACTCAGACCTTTAACACAAGAATTGCACAAGCCTTGTGATTTTGATGATTTTGGCTTATTCTCATGAAAAATGGAAATCCAGTATCTCATTCTTTCAATAGTAATTTACTCAAATGAAATATTCTACAGTATAAATAGTGTGTATTTCACAGTCTAGTTCAGCTCATAAAGCTGTAATCATGGAGAAGACTGCTGACTTGACAGTTGTCCAGATAGCAACCATTGACACGCTCCATAATCACTGTAAGCCACAGAAGGTCATTGCTGAAAAAGCTGGATGTTCGCAGAGCGCTGTATTGAAGCATATTAAGGGAAAGTTTAGTAGAATGAAAAGTGTGGTAGGAAAAGGTGCATAATCAACAGAAATTACTGCAGCCTTGAGAGTCTTGTCAACAGATGTTGATTTAAGAACTTGAGAGACATTTGCAAGGAGTGGACTGAGGCTGGTGTCTGTGCATCAAGAGCCAGCATGCAGACGTCTTCAGGAAAGGTGCTACAACTGTTGCATTCTGTATTAAGTTCCTCCTGAATCAGAGACAACATCAGAAGCATCTTCACTGTGCTAAGGAGAAAAGGGACTGGACTGTTGCTCAGTTGTTCAAAGTCCTCTTTTCAGATGAAAGTACATTTTACATTACATTTTGAAATCAAGGTCCTAGAGTCTGGATGAAGAGTGGAGAGGCACAGAAACCAAGGTGTTTGAAGTCCAGAGTGAATTTTCAACAGTCTGTGATGATTTGGGGTGCCATGTCATCTATTGGTGTTCGTGCTGGTTGGTCCACTCAAAGCCAGTGCAGCTGTCTACTAATGTCTGATTGATTTTAGACATTATAACCAATATTGGCTATGTGCTTATCTATCAGTATCTGCATTTGCAATCCTGATAAATGACATTTAAAAGGGTAAAAGACAGATGGGAGAAACCCTTCAACCATGTTATTATTGCTGATATTAAATAAATTGTCCACCAGAGGGCACTCCATAATTTCCTTGTTGGCAACACAGATGTTTGGGAACGCCAGAAACACAAGTATAATCTGGCAGAGCCTAATTAAGTAAATAGGTAAATACTACGCTTAACAGATGTTAGGGAAATCTGTTTAATATTTCGTGTACCTAAAGAAACAAATATCAGCTGCTATATCAGAATGTTGGATTTTTAAATCCAATATTCACCAAATATTGATATCAGAATCCTACAGTGTTTGGAATATACTGTCTACCAGGACTATGCTTCATGCTTCCATTTGCCTACATCTTCGAACTTTCCACAGTGCCAAAACTACTAGTTTGCTCACTATGTTATTGGTGTGTTTGCTTGGCTAGCTAACTCACCTGACATGAATCAGGAAAGAATCTGTGGTCTGTCATCAGAAGAAGATGAGGAACACATGAACCAAAAGGGCAGACGACCTGTAAGCTGCCATTTGTGGTAAAGGAACGCCAACAAAGTATTGAGTTTATAAATGCATGTACTTTTAAGAAGTTGGATTATTCTGTATTGTATTTCTTGGTTGATCTTAGGAAACTTTCAAATAATCTGAGACACTAATTTATATGAGCTATAAGCCATAAAAAGCCTTTGAAAAAGTTAAGAAATATTTGCTTAATTATGAAAATGTTTTATTAAATGTTTCCTCTTAGACTTGTATGGATACAACACACAGTTGACTGCTGAATGCTAACTAAGTTATTAAAACACTAAAAAAATTTCAAACCAAAACCATAGCACATGCATCTGAATGTGCTGTACCACATAATAATTCATATTATTTGTCAGGTAATGCCACTTAAATGCTAACAATAAAATCTAAACTAGTGAGATAAAGAAACAGAATCACACCTGCAGTTGTTGTGAAGGGAGGAACGATCTCAAATCAGAACTCTTCAGGGGTTTTTTGTGCCAGACCATAAATGTGCTTTTTAATGGTCATTTTAATGTGAGAGTCTGTTGGGATTGACTCTCGTTTGGATCCACCCTCAAGTGTCCATTTGAGGAACTGCCGGTCTTGGCATTTCTGCATACCCGGAGGCTTCTGCTTGATTTCGCACATTAATTTTGTTTCAATTGGTCCAAGCTTGACCTAAAGTGGGTACCTCTTCTCTGTGGGTGGAACGGTGTTGGATTCATATTGATTGCTGTTTATAGCACCGGGCTTGTCGGGGGGTTGTCTCTGTTGTTTTTGTTGTTGCATTGGGCGCTGTGTTGTGTTGGCAGCGACAGCTTGTTAACGTCTAACTCGTCATCTCCTCCTCCTCTTTCGTGCCAACTGGCTGCTCTTCCCCGCTCACCTACAGTACATCACAACAGAACCCCACGCATCCATCTGTAAAACTGCCCCATCCCATTCATCTTTTTGCACGCCAACCCAAATGAAAGACATAGAGACATGCAGTAGAAGCGCGAGATAAAGGAGGAAAGAGACATCTTTAAGAGGCATGACGATCACAGGGCACATGATAAATGAATAGGGAAAACAGACAAGTAGCATAGATTGTTGCAGAGTTTTGTCTCCACTAATGTGATGCCTAGAAGGACAATTGTTCAAGCGCAAGAGAAGATAATGAGAAAGATGCAAAATTTTATTTAGTTAAGACAAGGTAACTCAATCTTGCTGTACTTCAAAAGCGATCGGAAAGCACAGCGACATGAAATAATGGTGCATTATCTAGAGAATGCAGCATCCCACTATTAAAGCATAATACTGTAAGTTACATTGAACAGAAGCAATACCAGCTACAGAGGATCCACTTATTTACTAGATGAAATGTCTTTCAGATGCCCTCTAAGCAAGCTGCTCTGCTTCTCTGTGGATTATTGGAGCAAAAAAAAACTGAAAACAAGGCAAGCCCTTTTTTCCTCATGAAAAGAAAAAGAAATTCTGGAAAATAGTCTCTAATGTACAGCAAAAAAAATAAAGATAAAATTCACTAAAACCATGCTTTTTAAAGTTTTTATAATTCCCTAAACAGAAGCATCATCAGTACTGACAGACGGTATGATCATACCATATAATATAAAGAACAGTAACATATAAAAATTGATTTTATCCTCACCTGTGTAAAAGCTTGCACAGTGATGGGGAAACTGTTTTTTTAGGTAGTGAACTTAAAAATAAATGTACGCCTGGGGATCTTTGAGTTTTAGTTTCTCTTTCACGTACACTGTACAGTGAAGTCATTTCATTACATCGACAAATCCTGCCATAAACACAAAATGGCAAACATTTTATTGACCATAATTCCCAGTTATACTGTGACAGTGTCTCTAATACACTTTATATTTTCTGTGCTTGGCTTTTGACACTACCGAGGGACACATACTGAAGTAAATGGTAAAGTTCAGCCTGCCAGGTTGAATTTGTTGTTTTGACCTTTGTGATGAAGACAAAGAGACAGACAACGGAGATATGGAGGAGCAGGTGGAGCTGCTGTTTTGGAGTGTTTAGTCGAGCTTCTCCGCTACCCACATTGTGATGCCCTCTGGGGACTGGTTAAAAATAAGCAATTACTCTGACACCCCACTAGGGACTGCTGTGTGCCGTTCATCTCCCCCCCTCTACTACTGGGATCACAGCAGTCATGACAAAACCCCGCTAAATAAGCTGAAATCCTAGATATGGGAATTCCTTTCTGATCTGTGTCACAGTTTTCGCTTGACTTCAAATGAACATGGCGTCTTTGTGTTTGTGACACTTTTTCAGCATGCGCGTTTTCTGATCTGACTGTCCTAATAGATGAGGGGTTTTGTTAACACAAAAGCAGACAACTTGAAAATGTGATTTGAAGATGAAAGAGGCGTGTTTAATTTTTTTTCCTTTAACTTAGCCCTTTAAAAGCCGTTTCCTACCAGACATCTGGAGCAAAACCCACCTCCTACCTCCTATCTTCTGATTTTCTATTTGTCTTCTCTCTGATCCAGTTGACAGAGAGCAGTTTGTACTGTGACACATGATGATCCGTATCATAACACAGATTCATGTGCCATGTTGTCTCAGCAACTTGTAATCTCCGCTACCCTGCTTGTGCCACATCTGTCGCTAGCTACGTCTCACACCATAATGCTTGTGCAACCTTTAACCATATGCTTGTTGGACAAATGTGTGTGTGCGCGCGCGTGTGTTTGGGGGTTAGCTAACTGCTGACGGCTTTGCAGAACAGCTGACCTGTTGCCAAGGTAACCGATCTGCAGTGACAGTCGCTGTCAAACTCATAGCGGCTAAGTACTGGTTGTTTTGATTGATCCTTTATATTTCTTTTCCAGTTTCTTGTAGGTAAGTTTTGTGTGTGTTTTGTTCCTCCAATTAAAAAAAATTCTGGCAGCGGCATTCCAATTAAACTGTCAGGATAATTCCCATCAGAGAGGAAAATTGCTTCTGTTTATTGTCACAATTTGAAGGAAATCAGCAATTCTGTGACTGTGACTGCATGCCTGCCCCGCCAGGTAGAAGACATGAAAAGCTAATTGTAGCTTCTATCTAGGAGCCAGAAAACACTTTAGCAGAGACAAAGATGACTGTGGTAAAGGTCTAGCTTATCCTTAGGCTGTTAGGGCCTCATCATTGATCCTTTTGGCTTCACTTGGTGCCAACACGATGCCCTACAGCTTCTTGTTCCCATAAGAGTGCCTAACAATTTCATTAGACCACCTGTCTTAAATAAACAAGAAATAACAAAACCTGTTATACACTGTTATTTATTAGGCAATAACAAAATATTAATATTTTTACAACCAAATTTAAGACAAAGGACTTATTTGAGCAAATCTGCATTAAAAAACGCCACTGTATCAGAAAGTACCCTACGTTTTCATGTGTGCCGTTTGAGAAAAATGAAGAATAGCAAATAGATTTGTTATCAAGTTGAGCACATTGACATTTACAAATGATAATGTTGCCGATTGAAAGGCAGCAAGGCATGCATTTGTTTCGGTGACAATTCACATTTTTCTCAGTTTCACTGTACTCACATTTAATCCTGTTTGATTTGTGGAGCTGAATGCTTTAACTTTCCCCCCCTCAATTTTCGGGCATCTCTCTATTGCTCTTTCTACATCTCTTCATGCCATTTAATCAGCTGATGTAAGTAATGAATGAATTCCAGTACATAATGTAATCCACCACTTTGATTGATGACCCATGGTCAGAGCCTAACTAATCTGACAACAGATGTGTTCCTGTGGGAGATTGCTCGTTAGGTTAGCCTGTTGGCTCTGTCTGGAATGAAAATGCTAATACTACAAGAGGCTTGGCAGCAGGTCTGCTGGGAGGGGTGACGGCAACTACATGTCAGAACCGGCTCAGTAATCCTGCCCTATAAAAATAAGTAACCTTACCAGAGCTGTAGTGACAAGATTTAGTGTAAATTACACATCATTACATGATCATTTGGAAAACTTAGACACACAGCCTCAGCTTTGCAAATTAGGTTTTGGCTTTCATTCCAGTAAATTGATATTAGAATAGGCATAATCTTATTAATGATGTTATTTTGGGGCCGACTGTTTAATTAGATACAATAACAAGAAGAAACAGTAGTAAGTGCTTGCAGTTACCCTGCTTGCCTATGCAGTGCTGTGTTTCTTTAGCAGTGGAATGCGTCATTTGTTAGCGTTTATTCAGTGTAAATAAATTAATAAGGGTTGTAGTCAACTGTAAGTCATTAAAAGATCACACTCATTGTTACTGGAGAAGGTATATTATTATCATGGGTAAATTGCTTTGTCTTTGTCACCTCAGCATGCATTTTCTTTGTTACCTTTTAAGAGCTTTCAACAATCTGGTAATTTATTTAATTTAATATTATTCATCCTGTCTGATCACTGCAGAGAAGAAGAATGATTTCTCGCCCGAGGAAAGAATACCCTCAACACTTCCATCATGTACAAGCATTTTTATGTTAGTCGTCTTTTATTTCACAACTCTTTTCATTGTGTACCTGCTGGTTTTACCCAAAGGAGCATTTTAGAAGTTGAAAGCTGGTTCTTGCGGTATCTTTGAAGAGCCATTCCACATCTCTCACTTTTACCGAGATTCAGTTTGACACTTCGGGTGTCTTACCGAGACTGTTGACATACCTGCAGATGGATGTTTTGAAATCAGCCTGATGCTGCCAGCCTGTGGAGCAAAGAAACAGGAAAACACGCTGACCTGTCCAAAGCAAACTTAATGAACCATCAGTCTGTACTATAACAAGAAATTCACTTCTTCTGCTTGAATCTATTTCTAAAAATGTATGTGCTTCTAACACTACTTCCTATAATTGTGCTTGTGGGTGGCCCTCAGAGATTACAAAGGTGTATTTACATAAGAGTGCACGCCAGTGAATCCAGCATTCCCCTCCTATATTGCCACGAAGGAGGGGAAAAATACATCAAAATTGATGCAGCAGAACGCTACCTATCGTGCAACTAGACCACCAACAGCTTACATAGCCTTTCTAGCTTCTCAGCCTCAGATTTTTTTAAGTTATAGGGTTTAGACCCCTCTGTGTTTTTCAGTGGTACTCCCACAAACATTTGAAAAGACTTTTACGAGTAATATGGGTGGCGCTCTCCTTTAACGCTGGGATAATAGATTTTTTTGGCCGCTGGCAGCAGGGAGAGAAGCTGACAGAACTACCACTCAGACATTACATTATTTTTACATCCAGGATGCCAGGAGAATATGAAAGTTGAGATCAGAGGAAAATGATGTGCAATATAAAATAGGAGCTCTGTAGAGCAGTAGGGTTGGGTGGTCATTCTTAGTTATTACACCAGTTATTTGCTTCATTATTATATATACCATGCTTATAGTGGTGTTTATGTATGTTTTAATAGCTTTTTACAGTCCGCATTGTCTAAAGTAGGAGCATAATACGGGAACACATAGAAGCACAGCTGTAAAAAGCTTTATAGCTCTCTTAGTACTGCTCTCATCCCGTCTTGCCCCCTCTGTCATTATAACCCTGCTCATCTTATGAATATGTAAACATTCAGGTTATCAACACAGATAGCGAAGGCTTCTTAAATCTTCCTTTTATATCCTCAGATTTTCATTGCTGCCTCAGCTACTCGACCAGATTTCACATCATCAGTCATGTTATAGTTAGGGTGTGCTGCATTATAAACTCTAGCAAGCATCTGGATATGTGGATATGTGACTGTGTGTGTGCAGGTGTGTCCTGCTGTTAATAAAACAGGGCCTGTGGGGCAGATAATGACCCATTAGACCTAAGCAATTTAAGATAGAGTTATTGTCAGCCATTATGGTGCTTCCTTTGTTATCTGCGACCTCTAGCAACGTTTCGCTTCCCGCTTTCAAATTTTTAACTATGGCTCCCCCTGTCCTTCAGACATGGTTGTGCAATGCAGCAGCTTGAATGCTTTTAGTGGGAGCACCTCTTTTTTTCAAGCGGTTCATGTGTGTTCTTAGAGAGATTTATTTATTGATATGAGAGCAAGATAAGAGGACAGCTGGCAGATCCTGATTGGATGAGTGTTGTCATCCATTTGCCTTTGCCAGAGTTGGCCTGTTTGCAAGATAAACAGTCATGTTGAAACCCTCAGGAAAACTTTGGATTTTGCCTCTGTCCCCTTTCTCTCTCCCGAAATAGTTTGTTTCTCTACAATCACATTAACTTGTATAAAGCTCCATCCTTTATGTTTTTGTTTGGTGGTTTGGTGTTCAGTTTTACTTTTTTCAAGGCGTGATTTATTATGCCACTATATCTCGAGGTTTTTCATTTCCATCTTTATTTCCTTCCATGTTCTTAGCTGCTTATCCAGTTCAGGGTCGCAGGAGGAGTGGAGCCTATCCCAGATGCCATAGGGTGAAAGATTACCAGTCCATCACAGGGCTAATGTAAAGAAACAGACAACATTTCATGCTCGCTGCTGCACCTGAAGCCAATTTAGGCACACGGAGTGGATCTAATTTGAGGACCTTTCTTTGGACTCCACTTGAATCAGTGCATGCAATAAGAAAACACGCCAAATCCCCAGAAAAAGGCCTGAGGGGACCAGTGGGTTCAAACCTAGAACCTGGTTTCTTAAAGTTGAGACATTTTGGCTTTTATTGTGATAGAACAGCAAAGAGAAGAATGTGAGAAAGACCAGGGGAAGACTTGCAGTGACTGTCTTTGAGGCCGATTCACACCCAGGCAGCTGCATTATAGCCTTTTAGCATTTGGGTCACCTGCTACTAGTCGGTAAACTAAATTGGCACCCAGTTATCAATTTAAGAAAAGGAAAATGCAGCCGTGGAAAATAACTGATTGTTTTAAATCCCTAAAAGGAAATTCAGTATTCCGCATGCAGTGACGTCCATTGTTTCAAAGTTCAGTGTGCTGCATTCGTCTAATGAAAACAAGAAAAAACAGTTGGATAAGGCCATAGGCGATGCTGGTTTTTTTATGCTTTGTTTTGTTGCTCCTTTCATTACTTGACTCAAAGGCTCAGCAGTGTATTGCATCATGCTATTTTAGAGGGACAAGGCAAAAACTCCATTTGGTATTTAACTGTTCAGGTGCCACTTAGAGAGTGTAGTAAGTGAGAGAAAAGTGTATACAGGGCCTTTTCTACCAAACCAGATGTGGTCCACACAATTCCTGTTGTTTGCTCTCTGCATACAGTAGAGTCAGGTCATTGTGGTTATACATTAACACTCCTCCTTAAATCAGTAGAAAAGAAAATAGACCTGGATTTTAGCGTTTCAACTGGAGTCCACATTCCTGATGTCTGAAGAAACTTACCTGCACCATTTACCCCTCTGTTACTGAAACTGTACTCTGATCTCCATGTGGGCAGGATCAGTCAGGAAGACACATTTGCAACGGCGATCAATGAGGAATCTTATTAGCTATAATAATGCATCATCATTTACAGCATGGACCCATGCAGATACTTTAAAAGGTGGTCTGCAGATTTCTACACCATCTACCAGTTTGTGCCAAGCTCTGCTATGTGTGTGCGGCTGATTGTGCCCAGTGTTTATACACTGTATATGTGGCAACGGGCCAATCTCATTACATCGCCCTGCCAGAGGTTGTATTGTCAGCAGCAGCTTGTTTGAGATGTTATGATGACTCGGGCATCTCTGTCATTCATACTGAGAGTGTACAATGTCCTCTTTGGTTGTTTTTATTGTTGTTTTTTTCTAGCGTTCTACTCGAGATGTAATGTGTCTCTAAACCCCGACTATCAGTTGTCACCATAATATTATCAATTTCATTTCACTGTTAGTTTTTATATGTATCTCTATCTCCTCTCCGGTGGTTTGGACCCTTCGAAGGTTACTGAGCGTGGCACATTCAGTGAAGAGGCGGCCTCATACTGCTGTGACTAAAATGGTTGTAGGATTTCATTTGCTTCATTTGGCAGCAGTGCAGCCGGGGGATTTTTATAACAAGCTCAATCACAGTCCGTGTTGACTGGTCTCATTGGTATAGGGTTGCAATTTACTCCTTAATTTACAGATTTGATTCACTGGAATTAAAATATGTAATTTTCTAATCGCACTCTGGTTTGATAAGAATTAGAAAATCTTTTCCCAAAGTGTCTCTTTATGGCCTATAAGGATAAGTTTAAGGATCGTTTTGGTGATGTACACACTTTAAATCAAACTTTGTAACTGCAACCAGACATACTGTGTGGTGGATTTACTTAAAATTGTTGTTTGGCTGTTGTAAATGAGCTAAAACACTGTTGAGATTCGAGGTTAGGTTGCAGCTCTTTGAAGTATCTCTCGCCAAACGTATTTTTCATCAGCTCTCTCTTAACTCTAACACGCCTGCCTGTCTCCATCTGGCAACCTATTGTAGAGCTCCCCAGTGAGGTAAATGTAGCAGCACTGATGTAATGTAGTGTGTTTGGAGTGTCTTCCTCACACCCAGTGGCAATACCATGCTGCCTGACCGGGTTCGACAACAGGCTGTAATTAAGAGGCTTTCTCACCTGCTGCTGGACTGCTGTTATTTTTGAAAGAAAAAAAAAAGACAGCCAGCTTTTACCAGAACGATAAGTGAAACAAAGAGATGCAATACGCTAGCTACCACCACCTGTTTCTCCCCAGGTCTCTCCTCCCCTTCCAGAATGTCTTTGTCACACTTATATTCCATCTCTCGCATTCATCCTCCAGTTGAGTACACACACATTTGTCGTTTGCAGCTACAGACGGCCCCGGAGATGTTTCAGAGGAGCCGTAGCGTGCTCTAATTGCTCGATTGTGTGCCTTTGTGTATTAACAGGTGTTTTGCTGGATCCACATTACTGCTGCAATTTTAACTTGGCTGCCTCTGTAGTATTCCCAAGTTTGCCACGGAAACAAAGTTAGAGGCTGCTGGGTTTGTGGGTGGGAGAGAGGCACAGATAATAGATAGACAGTGGAGGGCAAAAGGTGAAAAGATGGGCGTGTTGCTTTGTATTGTACATGTTTTAATGATCAAGTAGGCGTCCCCCCCATCGCCTTGTGTGGCGCAACAGATTACAGTTGTCTCTGTCAGTTATATGTGAGGCTGTCTGGAGCCTTATGATTGCCTTGGCCTGTTATTCCATCCAGCAGCTCAGACAGGCAGGCTGACCTTCTCCTGATGGCTTGCTCTCTCTGCCCAGCCGTCACTTTCACCCCTTTTAACTCTCCTCTCCTGGCACAGCAGTGCCTCTGAGCTTTTAGAGATTACCTTAATGGAGAGAAAAAACTGAATAGCACATGCCTGCTGGGTTATATGTGTGTGTGTGTGTTTTAACCCGGAGCCTGATCGCTCTAAGTGTATAGCAGACGCAAGCAGTGAGAGAGCAAGAGAAGAGAGAAGGGGGGGTTATTTTTACAAGTTCATAGTCATTTTTTGGCGCTGTATTCAATGAAACTCAAATGGTTGCCTTCATATCAGCTACAGTAGATTTCAAGATGTGTGACAGCTTGAAATCACTGTGACACAAGTCACTTGTTGCAATTGGAAAATCAGTAGCGACTGCATTTTACCTCATCTTAACCTTACCTGACTTTTAACCACCCTTGTTCTATCTTTGATAATGCAGCTCACAGTACTCTTTTTACGGCTTATTCATTATGGAGATATAGCCTCTTTCTTGAGTTGTGACCTGCAGGGTTTATAATGTCCTGATTGTTGGGTTTTCATGAGGTTATAGTTAATCCTGACATGCCCTTCTTTCCTTCTGGTTGTTTGTTTTAAGTGTTCCCACTGGAGTGCACCGAGTTAAAATTGCTAACAGCTTTAGGCTTTGCAAATTTCCTTTTGCCTTTAGCCTCAACAGACGAGCCGGATTTGCAATTTGCAGTTTTTTACCTACTTCTGCTTAATTTTACATCTTCCCCACTTTTTCACAGGTTTAATAATCAACTAGTCTGTCCTGCCGCAGCCGGCATTCCGCAAAGAGCTTTGCCTTGGTAGCAGTAAATTAGATTGCCTTTACAGGGAAGTGCTCGCCTTGTTTTCCCAACCGTCTGCATAGGGAGGACATTGAGTTATAAAAATAAATACTTACTTCAAAAATCCAAAAAGAAAGCAATCAAAAGAAGTTTCACTTATAAAAAATATTTTTGATAGCAACAATAGGGCCAGAGGGCCAATTAGAAGAGATGATTGAGTTTTTCTTAGCTATTGCTACACTTACTCGTTAATTTATTCCCTCTTGCCACTTCTGCTTCTTGCTGTCTGATAATGCACAGTCGAGACTATTGAAAAACACTAGAAAAAAGCATGTGCCAGAGTTTTCAGATACAAAGTAACTTAGAAAATACTTCATACTTTAACTATTTCACATTTCACAGATAGGAAAAATAGCTTTCTTTCCTCCTGTTTCTTACTGCCACCTAAATACGTAGACAAGCAATCCCTCAGTTAGTTACTGATTAACTTGTTTAGCTAGATGATAGCATTTCAGCTTCTTTAGTGTTTCACCAGAGTACTTTCGAAAACTAAAGATATCACCTTTAACTGTTGGAAATGATAACAGAAATATTCATTTTTTTTCTGACATTGTGCCAACCAAATGATTATTGATTAAAGGAGAAATGCTCCACGTTTATCAATAACTGCATCTCCAAAATACTGTTTAACTGCAAGCATCATGGTTTTTTTTTATGTCAAAAGAATGTTTATTCATATTTGTATCCTCTCAAACAATGCTTATTCAGAAGCCTTAAATTGCACCTGCATATGGCACAATATGTGCAGACTCAAGTGTTTTGAAGTGCCTGTGAAATTAGATTTAGCTATTAAGGAATCCAGAGCTCTGATTATTTGCACCTTGCAGCTCTCTTATCATGCTGTGGGACTTAAAACTTCTCATACACCCCCTGCTCTCTCTGACCCACATGTTTAACATCCCGAAAATATAAAGCTGCACAGGCTGCCTCTTCCAAATCCAGCAAAAAGCGAATCCAAACCCCTTCTCCTGATTCTCCATACCATATGTCTTTGCATATGATGAGTAGCAAGTTCTCTTCCTGAGCTGAAACTCCAGCTCAGTGGGTGGCTGTAAGAACACGTTTTCGTATACAGTCCAGAATTTGGTTGTAGTGATAGAGATTAATATTATGCATGTATGTCTCTTAATAGTTTTTGTGGGTGGTTTGGCAAATACCTCGTCAGAAACTGAAATTGCCTACATTTAAAGATAGATGAGAAACGTTAAGGAGGATGAGGTGATTATGGGGGGGGAAATGACTAGTATGAGCCCTGTTTTTTAAGCAACTTTCTTTTTATGCATAATCTGTAATTTGTAGAAAAATCTTCACTGATGGAAGATGGTTTCAGACTTCACGCATTTTGCATAAACCGGGAGAAACATCACTGGAGTTGGACTGTGCAATCAGGCTGCATTTGTTGTTAGTTGTTTTTTGTTGGGATTTTTTGGACTGTATTATAGTATCTATTTTTCCAGGATTGTAATTTCTTCTCCTCTGTTTGTCTTGTGTTATCTCTCTGAGCTTGCCGCAGCAGGCTCTTTTTATTTAGACAGGTTAATGCACTTGACTGTGGCCTCTATCTTGGTAATGCAGCTCAGGCCTCATTGGGCTCACAGATCTTATCAGTTCTCATTGCAGGCTCCTGTTGTCATTCAAGTCCTCTGTTTTTTAGCTGACCAACATCCTGCAACTTTTCCCGGAGGCGCTTTGTAGTTGCAATTTGGTGCGCTGCAGACCCAGACTTTGTGACAGAAAGTGCTTTCTTGTTATATAGTGTACACTAGAAATCCTCCCCCAACCCGTCTTTTTATGTGTGTTTAAATGATGCTGCCATTGCGTGGGCTTTTACAGATTGTTTTGGCTGTCAGGGTTATTGTCTGCCAGCTTATGTGGAAATATATTGGCTGAGAATGACGAAAGTAAAGATGAATAACCTGTTTCCATTTTCTATTCTTACGCTCCTGCCCACACAACTTTTACTCCCGCTGTTTTTAAGATGGAGGGCTTTGTGTACAGCTTTGCAAAGAATATCCACAAACTGCAGTTTGGAAAGTTTTTGGGTTGGATTTGAAACAAGAGTTATTCATTTTGGCTGACGTTTGCAAGCCATTTGACTTCTGCTATGACATAAAATCTTACTAAAACATATGCACAGCCACATAGCATATTGGTCTGAATACAGACCTGATATTAAAGAATTTCCAATTATCTGACATCTGTTGAACTCATTTTGAAGATAGGAAACATTTCTACACTCATCTTGTTTCCCTGAGATACATAAGCCTAAGGAAACTCCTCTGTAGTTGACAGATTCTTGATAATCAGACGTGAAAACATGCCTAGCAAAGGAGTATCATAAAATTATCCCCACTTTTTAAACTTAATTTCCAGGAGAAAGAAAGAAAATCATATACAGGCCAGTTTAGTTGCTTACGCCATCATTCTAGAGAACAACCGTGTAGTGATAATGTCCTAAATGTTTTTTTCCAGGCATTAACCAGCACTGATGCATTATTGTTGTTAAGAGGTTTGAATTATTTAGCTAACAGTTAATAAGGGCTTGCCACCAGTGCTTGTATTTTGCTGTAGATTTAGCCCTCGTTACCCTTAAAACGTTTTCCCATGTGTTGTCTTAACTTCAAGTAAAAATACTATTACTATATATCTAATTATAGTAGATATACTATATATCTACTGTATTTTAATGCCGGCTGTAATGATGGCACTCGAAGAGCCAAATGTTTTTTGAGGGGGTATTCACTGTGAAAAGTTTCACAGTCAGTCTATAGGACTCTATAAAACTCTTGGCTGTACTATAAATGTTTGCTGATGTTTCGTTCTCTTCTTAGTTTTATGCCTGTCTATAGGCAGCCTAGTGTACTCAGCTTTTCACTGTCAACGCTGCTACTCAGTTGCATAATAAGCCATACTACATAGGCACAGCTTTGCCAGCCATTGTAATGGGGCCCTTGAGTCAGGTCCTTGTTAGCTGATGCACAATAAGCTCCAGCCTAATGAGGTGTAAACCAGAGATCTGGGAAACTGAGAGGGGGCCAAATGAGTATGGCCGTCAGCCTTGGTGTGCAGTGGAGAGCTCAATGCTAATGCTATTAGCTCGGAGGTCAGTCCATTTTGCCTTTTGCCTGTTCAGTTTATCAGCACTTCATAACGTGCGGGGTGGTAGGGCGGGGTGTTGAGACAGCAGTTCACACTTAAGTGCAGAATCTTTCGGCGAACGAAGAGAGTGAGAAATGGGTTCACAATGAGTGCACGGTTTGATTGCAGCTGCCATGGAGTGATCACAGACCTTCGGCTCTTAACAGACTCCTTCTGTGTTAAGGTTTCTCCACCAGAGAGCGTCGGAGCCTCCATCTGGCCGGCTTTCTCGTCACTTGTGCGTTCATTAACAGTCCATTTGTTGCTTCTGCCCCGAGGAGCCTCCCTCCGCTGCTCACTTGTTCAGCTTGTGCTAATGTTGCTGATGTGAATTTAATGTACATATGGTGCACTTCATTCAGCCCTATTAAGCCTCAGCACTTTTCATGCTTTTACTTTAAATAATATTAGTTTTTATTATCGAGTTGAAAAGAAAAATGCTTGTCTACCTGCTGACGTTTAATATTTTGTTAGAGTTAAATGTGTTGGAGTTTTAGGAAACATTATTTCTGTGTAAAATTCATGATTGTAGTCATTCACCATTCTGCAAGTTACCGTCAGACACTATTAGCATTCATAGAAAGCCATTTTACCATATGTGAACCCTTATGAATACATCACAATGCATATATAATGCATTAACTTATCGTAATTCAGACGAAGTGCTATCATTTCTTGATAGCCCTTTTCTGATGGTCATGTGTTCTGGTGTGTTTGGTTGCACATCTGTGCACAAACACATATATTAACCTTTGGCATGTTTCTCTTCTAGCCAACGCTGGGGCCTGTTTTCCTAAGCAAGGTAACTTACTGGTTGAAAGGTTCTCTGCTCTTTATCGCACCATCATTCATTCATGATTCAAGTCACACAATTATTTGTGTGTGTGTGTGTGTGTGTGTGTGTGTGTGTGTGTGTGTGTGTGTGTAATCGCACTGTCTTCTTCCAACTGTCTCCTTTTCTGTCCTTTTCTTTCCTTCCACCTTGGGCTGTGTTGTCTGTCAGTTAGAGAGCTGACAAAAGGCCAAGGGCTGTCAGTTTGAAGCACCTCCTTAAAAATGGACAGCCGGATCAGTACCTTTCAGCAGAGACAGTAAGAATATGTAGAGAAAATGTCTCACGGGGTTATGGGATGGAGGGCATGCTCACACAGATCGACAGGAGTTGGTGAGGAAGGACAAGAACAGTGAGAGAAATGAAAATGCTGTTCTCTTCATGTTCCCATGTGACTTTCAATCACCTCAATTTTCAGTAGTTTGTTTTTCACTGTTTCTCCAAGAAAACAATGAAAGCCACTTAAGATGACAAGCAGGCATATCACAATGGAATATCCAGCAAAACAAATTCAGTTTGAGCTTCTTCCTTTGATGTACCGCAGAAGCATTTTACTTTTCTCATTTTTCTTCCCTCAGCATTTGAAATCAATAATTCTGCAAGGAACTGCTCTGTCCTGGTGGCAAATAGTCTAACATCCCATCCCATTTCTCTCTCTCTTTCTCTCTCGCTCTCTCTCCTGTCCCCTCTGTACCTTATATTTCCACTCTCCTTCTCTGCTTCATTTGTTTCCACCTATGTGTGCCTGCTGTGTGTATGTACGTCTCCACCTTAAAATCTTTCTGCATGCTTGTGTGGGTGATGATTCACCTCTCTCCTGCATACTTCCCACCCTTCTTTCCTCCCTTTCTCCCTTTCCTTTGTCCTCCCTTTCTCCCTTTCCTTTGTCCTCCCTTTCCTCGTCTCTTAGATCCCGAGCGTGTTGGCGGTCACATGATCTCAAGAGATGACCTGGAATATCCACGGGAATACCGGACGCTGGGGAACAATGCTCGGCGCTTCTCCAATGTTGGTCTGGTGCATACGTCTGAGCACCGGCACACAGTCAGTGCGGCGCAGAGCCTGGAGGCCCTGACCAACCTGCACAAAGCTGACATGGAACGCAAGAGGGACGCCTTCATGGATCACCTGAAGAGCAAGTACCAACAGCAGCAGCAGCAGCAGCAGCAGCTTCAGCATCCACACCACAGCCCTCACCACAACCCACCGTCGCCCTCACCCTCCCATGCCAGCATGAGGGGTACATCAGAGCGATCTGCAAGAGAACAAGTAATTAATATTCATTTATTAGTTAATGTACTTGCGACTGTTTCTATTTTTCACTTTGTTGCCATTTCCAGAGATACTTCCAAAAGGCAACTCAAGCTTGAAATGACTAATTTATTACAGCAGCAGAGCTAGAATTTGGTATCTTAGCCCAGAGAACATCTCTTCCCCCACAAATATCACACGCGCAGAAATTTGGGAGCGATAGGGGAGCCAACAGGTGGGTGCAGGGCTCCAGCAGCACTGATTTGTTATAGGGAGAGAAAAGTATAAATACACCATCAAATGGGGACAGTGTTATTGATATACGACAGCAGGACGTGAGTCATGTTACGTTTGTATGACGTAGCGCAGCTCAAGTTGCTTGCCTTGAACCAGCTTGCAGGGTTTTACTCCATTTATGGTGCTTTTTTGGCAGGTGCTGCTTTTAATTCAGGACATACTACTGTTTTCTCAGTGGGTGACATCACCAAAAAACAAAACCAAAAAAATCAAAAAAACATGCTGTCTGTACACACAGAATGCCCCATTACTTAGGTGGAGTTAAATGGATTATTAAATGGTAAAAAAACAAGCATCTTGCTGGTGATATCAACAGTGAAACGAGCACGCAGTTTGACACCGACCTAGATAGAAAAGACTACGTAAAAGAGGTGCGTCAGGTAGTTTTGTAGGTGTAACAGGTGTCATTATAAAATGCTTTGTTTTGTTTTACTTCTTGAAGAAGTAGCAAAACTTTACATAGAGTTAAAGATGAGAGATGTCCTCTCAAATTAGCACAAAATTTTGAAACCCTGATTAAAAAAATACAAAGATCAAAGAACCGAGCCGGAGGTGCTGCAACAGGATGCTACTCAGCATGGTGCCGCCTTCAGAAGAGGGGTTCAGACCAGAGCAGGGGTTCTGCTAAGGTGCGGACACATCGAAATAATCTTTCTCCTCTGCTCTCCTCGCTTTTTGTTTTCCCCTTTCCAAATGTGCTTCATGCTTTGACCAGTTTCATGGCTCTCTGTCTCACACACACTACGCAGAAACATGCTCTCTGTGTTCCAGTGCAGCTGCTGTGTTAAAACCGGGTAGATTTAGTGTAATGATGTGACAAGAAAAGCACATCAGGGGCGAAGGGAAAGAATCAAAGAGAGTGACGGAGTGAGCGAGCAAGCGGGAGGGTGGTTGAACGGCAGGTGGAGTCCGTAGTTGCCTTGGTAACCTCTCCCATGTATGGTAGGTGGGGATATCGCATTGCAAAGGTCAGGTTGTGTAGAGAGGGATGAATTGTGCAATGAATCCAGAAGAGACAGGGGAATAATAAGCTCAAGGTAGGTGTTTTTCCCTCAAATTAAGTGTCAGCCTGTGGAGTGGACAGATCCATAGGTGACAGGGCATTTTCACTCAGGGAAGGAAGCAGCAGAGCCCAGGATTTCTTGTCATCTTGTGGTTTTGCAGAGCATGGACAGCAAGGAAGGAGGGAGGGTGGGAGGAGGAGCTGGAGAGGAGCGCAGCAGCCTGTGAAGCAGCCCACTGCTCAATTAGCCAGCACCAGCAGGACCCAGCCACCCATCTGCGAAGGAGTTAATCGGCTGGTGTTGTAATGAATTAAATAAAGAGTTTCCGCCGCATGTGCAACTGTAGAGCGAGACAGCGAGAGAGGGAGATTGAGTGAAAGAGAGGGAGGTGGGTAAGAGAAGCTCAGGGAGGGAGAGACAGGCGAAAGCACGATGAGGATTCACTGTACCTGACGAACAGCCTGGGATGACTGGAGTGGTGGACAGGCACAGGTGCACTGCAGGTGAGATGAGACTGGAAACTGGAGGCTGCCGCAGAGAGTTTGTGTGTTTGTGTGTTTCTGGGAGGGCATGTGCTCGCTGGGATTAGAGTGCATACCTGTTGTGCTTGTTGTGGTTGTATAGACGGCGTGCATATGCTCACAAAGCAAGCTACACGGGGGCTGATGTATAAGCTGTTCACAGCGTCCTTTGTGTCTCTGTTTGAGCAGTAATTTGCTGATTAATGTGTGCGTTTTTAAGAGAGAGAGACGGAGAAGCTGCTGTGATGTTTAGACACAACACCGGACTGGAGGAGGATCGAGGGAGAAAGAGTAAGAAGGGTTGATTTGAGGGGGGCGGGGGTGCAGAGAGGATGACGACATGAGAAAGAGACAGAGGTGGAGGAGGGGTGGAGCGAGTGCAGCCTGTTTTACATGCAGGTCAGGTAATGCAGCGCTCCACTCTGCGAGACTAAGTCCTTCTGTTAGATTTCTGTGGTTAACCCCAGTAAGTGCACAAACACAAGCTTATGCGTAAATATATAGATGTCTTAACTTTGCAGTGAGAAATGCATTTAACCCTCCAGCCCTAAGTTCAAACATCTATCAGTAATTTTGTCTAAGTGGGGCTTGCAGCCTATTTAATTCAAGTGGAAGTTAAAAAATGACAATGTGTAGATTTGAGCTAAGTAGCAGAGCTACAGTCAAGAGTTACTCTGTCATCTGTTCATCTGGGATTAGAGTGATAACGACTGGCACTATAGGCTAAGGTGTTGAATATGATTTCTTCCCAGAAGATGTTCTTTAATGGCAGTGATTATTGCCTGCATGGAGAACTGCTAAAGAGAAATAATCTACATTGAAATAAGCCCTCTCCAGTTTGCTCTCTCTCACATTCACATTCGAATATTTGCAAATCAAAGTCCAAGTGAAGTGTATCTGCAGCTGTCAGAGCAGAGCAACGGTTAAAGAACAATAAAAATGTGTTTACTTTAGTGTGAGTTAGCCTCATTAAAGCAACAAACAGAGAAACACTGGGAAGAGACAGACACACAAGACCACAAATCACTTCTGCACCATTAAAGCCAAGCCTCTGAGTCATTCAGCTTTGTGGGAAAATAAAATCATTAAGGTTGTCAGAACAAATGAACAGCAATTATTTATGATGCACCGGTGCTGCCCCTGAGCTCCTGTCAGTTCGACAAATTGTCAAGGACAAAACTCAGTGGCTACAGTTAATAAATGATGGACTCATGATCAGGTATTGAAGGTCAGTTTAAGTCCAGTCCTGAAGGATTGTGTATTGGCATATCCCCAAAAGCGACCCACTTTATCACTGACCTTCAATCTCTAACTGAGAGTCTGCTTTTTGACCAGATGATTTACAAATCCAGTGTGTTCCTGTGAACAACGAGAACTTTTTAAAATCATCCACAAAGAGTTTTCTCTTTATTATCACCAATGTTGGTTAATTTAATCCTGTGGACTTTGAAGATGAGTGGTTTTCTATGGACAGCAACAATATAAGGCATTAGAGTTTGGCAGGGGACATCACACCAAAGAGTCATTTTCTCTAGCAACTGCTTTGACATGTTGGTAGAAATTTATATACCACGGGGAAAAAGAAGCGTGGGTAGAGATTAAGCGCCATATAAATTTGCGTCCCACTTGTCTCAGAGCCAGTGAGCCTAAGCACAGTCATACACATTTAAAATTATACTTAGAACAACTCCACTCTACACTAGCAAAACATTACTTGGAGAATAAAATAACAAAATGGCACACAATGCTTTGAGTGAGATTTAAAGGTTTCAGTGTTTCATTTTTTAGGTGGTTAGTTTGTTACTGTTGTTCGGCCCATATCACAGGATTATTAAACCATTTTTGTATTGTATACTGTGTAAGCTCCAAGCAGGTTTTGTTTATATAGTGGAGATGCAGTATAAAAAAAAGAAGAGACAAGCACAGATGAACTCAAAGACAGCAGCCACTTCACGAAACCTGAATAATTTTAGAGCAGCCTTCTAAAGCTGTTGTCTATCATATATAACAAAACACAGATTTGTAATGAATGGCGCAGATATTCTGAGCTATGGATATTTTTCCCTTTTTGGGATGTTCTGGTAGGTTGGTGCAGTCGATCCCAAGACTAATGCTGAGTCCAAACTACATGCTGATTTAAAGATAAGATAAGATAACTCTTTATTGTCATTGTACAGTCATACATAGTACAATAGTATGATGAACTTGGAAAACTGTCGCACGTTGGCACTATATGCAACACAACACAACACATCACAGTAACTTAACTTAGTAATAAAATGAAGAATAAGTCTTTGTGTATTGCACACTGTTATTATTGCACATTAATTATTGTTGCACGTTGTTTTTTATAAATATTATTATTGTTATTGTTGTTACCCCCCCCCAAAAAAGTCCAGGGAGGTAGTCAATCAGGTCAGCTGTTTGCACTGATTAGGGCCATTGCCCTGTTGTAAAAGCTGTCCTTGAGTCTATTGAGTCTATCGGGACCTCAGCAGCCTGAACCTCCTGCCAGACGTCAGGAAAAGCAAGATTTAAAATATGTTGCAAAAGTCTCAAAATACTTCCAAAACATATTAAATGGACTTTTATTATTCAAGAGAAGTGTACAATCAGTGCAGCGTAGATATCAGGGAAACATGGAAACGTATTTTGATATTTAGCTCCCCCCTCTCCAGCCTGTTTGTGTGTATATACAGTATCTTCTGTCTAAAAAAAATCAATTAAATTTTGCTACTCTGGCAACTTTTTATTTTTAGGTAACCATATAGACATGATTTTCATGAGTGCTGTAGATGTGGCTGCTTCCAGCTGCTCCTTTATTCACAAGGGACCCACTCGGCACGTTTGATTTGGCAGATTTTTTTTTACGCTGAATGCACTTCCTGACACACCCTCAAAAGGATTTGTCTCCTCCTGGGATGGGATCTTTTGCTTGTTAGATGGCGTGAACCGCTACACCATCGAGCCACCATGTGTGCTATTGATGCAAAAAGTCAAAGTACTGGGAAAAACAATAATAATTCATCATTAGAATAATAAAATTTTAGTAGAATAGCTCTAGAAGTAAAAAGCATTTATTGTCTTTTTAGTGCATTTGTGATTTTTATTTATTTTTAATTCTTTTTGTTGGTGTGGCGTTCAAGATTCACACTTTAATTCAAAACTGATAATATAAAATAATTATCTGTTCATTTATGTAAAGTAGCTACAAAACATTTAAAGTTTTCCTCTCCTGTTTTCATCAGAGCCATAAAACACCTTGTATACTGACTGAAAAGAGCTGCAAAGGGGGTTTCAGCACACAGTAGTTTACTGCTGCTACCTTCTTGCCCAGGAAACTTTACTGCTTTGCATTAATTTAATTATAGCACTTCATTCTGTGTCAAGGCCAAGCAAACAGTTGCATCTCGATACGAAAAGAGAAGACGGAAGGAAATAGAGTGACAGAAACACCTGAGCTGAAAAAGAGTGAGGGAACATTCAGTGAAAGCTTGGGTTGCAATAAGTTAGTAATCACTGGCCCTGATTCTCGTGTTTACAGAAATAATCTGGCTTTTGTTGAGACTGTATTAGAATGGGAGGCGGGTAATGAAAAACCACCAACTATCATAAATCAAAGCTTGTCGCTTAAAAAAAAAAAGAAAAAGAAAAAAATTCATCTGCCAGGAGACTAATGTGGGTTCTGGAGAACGGGGACTGAATGGACTGAAAATTGCCTGCAGATAAGAATAAGAACAAGAATAACAGTTTGGATTAGAATTAAAATTCATGGACTTTTGCAATCTTTTTTTTTTTTTAATTTCCATGTCAGTTTAAGGTATTTTGGAGCCATCAGTGGATTGGCCTGGATTTGACTGTGGGGTAATTATGGCTTTATAGAAAGCCAGAGACCTCTGCCAAAATGCGAGCGCCTTTTAGTATGTGGCAGAGCAGCAGGAAGGGCAAATGGACAGATGAGAAATACAGCATGCACTGGCGAAAATAAGCAGGTGAGATTTCGAGGTTCTGATGAAAAGAGCGCAGCTGGTGGATTGGGAATGGATGAGACAGGAGACGGCAAGCGGGAGGCAGAGTGCTCGGTTGCCTGTGGTGGTGAAGTCTGGGAGAGAGGCCAGCGTTGCCGCTACAGAGTGGGTTGCTTGCTTGATTCGATTTCACTCTTTTCATTTCCTCACCTTCACCAGTTACAGCCAACAACGCAATCTTGTTTTAGGTACGCTGGAACCCAGTGCTTGCAAAACACAGAGACCACTTGCATTAACACCAATCATTTAATACTTCAGAGAGCCCTATTAGATGAGGCTGTCAGTAATATTAATGAGTTCAAATGATGCTTTCTGGAGGAAAATGCAAAACTTTTTGTGGCCTGCAGCGTGACTCTGTCTTGTAACTAGTTTACTTTGCTCTGCGCAATATTCTGTTTATATTTAACTTAAGCTATAAGCAGAGACGTAAATATCTAACTATTCTCTCTGTCTCCCTTCCTGAAACTTCACAGCAACAGCCCAACTACTGGAGCTTTAAGGTCAGTGCTGCTAGTTCAAGTGTCCCTGTGTGTTTGTCATTTTTCCTGTCCGTTGTGTGTGTTAGTGTGTCCATTTGAATGTGTCTATGTGTGCTTTGTGCTGTGGCATCACTTTCGACCCTCAGGCATCACTAGCCTATCTCCATGCTACTTTGGCTTCAGTATCCAACTCGCTTGACATCTCTTGGCTCTCTGTGCACTGTGTGTGTGCATGTGTGTGAGACTTTTGTCTCTTTATGGGTGTGTGTGGTGGCAGAGGTGTCAGGGGTGGCAACAGCTTAAACTTCTCCCGCTCCATTTAATCTGCAGAAGATGAATCTCTCTGGATTTATGATACCTCAGTCAGCTGGCATTAATGGATAGCAGCCATGTGACACTGCTGACGTATTACTGAGTGAGACATTAAGAATGCATTTCAGATGTGCTACTCAAGCATTACTGAAATAATGCTTTGGCATTAGCACAGAAGCTTGAGTCATGGCTAAAGATGCTAAATGTATTTTATCCACAGGTTTATAAAGGAAAAACATGGGTTATATACACTGGAGAACAGGCAGTGATATTGACTGTATAAATCACTTACGCTGAATTGCTGGCTTGCATGCAAGGTTGTGTGTATCACTTTCTGACTTTATAGATCATAGTGGTAGGCAGGGAGTTGTACTATCTAAATAGAAGAGGTTAAAGAAGGTATTGATATGTGTGAGGGAAGAGCCCAGGGCTTGTCTGAGTTGTAGTCTGACCTCAGTCTGTGCTCTCAGCATCATTTGGACCAGGTGGAAATGTCACTAAATATCAATGGCTAAATGCCCTGACCCTTGGGGAAGGGTAAGCAATTTATCCCCTATTCCCACAACTAATTTATTCTGAATAACATGAATTTAGAGTTCTGTCTGTCACATAAATGTGCCACACAAGTAAACGATTTTGAACTCTGCAGGACATACAGGTGGGCTGCCAAAGCTCGGGGGTGTTTGAGGAAGAAAAATAGCATTTGAAACAATCAATTGAACCAATTATGACTTTTGAGAAATGAAATAACAAGACTGAAAGATTTTCTGCAGAAATACTGAGAATGCTATTCATCTGCCTCCAACCCTTTGTCCTCCTTCACTATATCCATGAATCTTCCTCTTTTCCTGCTTAGAAGCTCCACATTCAACATCCTTTATCCATTTGTTACCCAACATATTCACTATCCCTCCTCTGCACATGTGCAAATCATGTCAACCTGAGCTAGCCCTCTGATATACTCATTTCTAATCTTATCCATCCTGCTCAGTCCCAATGAAAATGTTAAAATGATGTCAAAATAATAATAATTGAAACTAATAATTATATTTGCATTTGAAAATGTGGGTTCTTGATTAGCAATGAAGGCCATGACATGCTCATCGGTATTCCCCAAAGTCAAGTTGACCTTTAGGGATGTTTAGTTTTTTTCCAACCGTTAATGACAAACTGAAAGCTGCGTTATACAAACTGTGAAGTGTTTAGAAGAAAAGCTTTAGAAAAAAACTAAAATTAACTCTTCTTTAGTCAAAGTAGTTCATGATTAACATTTTCTTTATCAGTGATTTACTAGAGATTGTTTTCATTTCTTTGCATTTATTAGTGCAAGTTGCTTTTTTGTTATTCACGTATTGTTGTTTTGCAGCTTTGCACTAAATTAGGTAGTGAGAAAGAGAGAATTTATTGATTTGTTCCAGAGATGCAGCAGCATTAATATAGTGTCAAATGAAATAAGCAAAATACTCCAAGTGATCCTAAATCTAAAGATATCATATATTTAGATTTTAACACAGAGGCTGTTGTTGACATCTTTTACTGTATGTCGGCGCCTCATCTTGTTCAATTTTCTCCATTTTGCACTAGAGCTTCTGAAAGCCATGTCCTGCTCCCTCATGCTATCATCTCTAATCTAAGGCTAATTCTCCCTGAATTACCCTCCCTGCTCAAATTAAACCCCCAAATGGAAGTAGTATAAGGACTGCATACACTCATGGTTTCATCTTTGGCATAAATATGTTTTCCAGGGATCTTATTGGATTGTAGCATACTAAATAAAGACACATTTTTAAGTCTAATTAACAAGTTGTGGGTGACGCATGACTGAACATATCCCTGAAATGAAACTGTCAAAGTTTCAAAACTGCTGTTTCTCTCAGCCAGAAACCCACCTAACACTCTCAGTTATAATATGGTGTCTTGAGGAACACTGCGTTATTCTCACTCTCTTTTATAAGCAAACCTATTGCAACAACTTACAATTTATAGCAATTTTACAAAGCATTTTGTTCCATGCATTGATGATTACTGGTATTCTAAAGAGAAAGGACTCTGAGAGTATTGGGGGACTGTGTGAAAAGATGAAAAGCTATAATAACGGAAAAAAGCAAGTAGAGCCAAATGGATGTGAGAGATGGATCGATTTAGGGGGCTGTTTTCTCTCCATTTTCTAAAAGTGAGAGCTGTGAACTTTTTTTTGTGTGGGAAAAGAGCCAGGTTGTGGGTGGAGGAAAAACATTAAAAATGCTCAAAATGTAGACAGAAACAACACAAGACATGTACCTGGATGTGGCTTTGGCCTCAGAGACTGAGGGGGAAGCAGATATGTTCACACAAAGCAGTCGAGTAAGAATTAAAGGAGGACACATGAGTGACGGGGATAAAAGGTGGGAAATGAGGACATATCACTGGAGGCTAAGACACACAGAAGCATCCAGGGAAGATAAAGATATTATTAGGAGGGGCAAACAAAATAAGCTGGTGGAGGGAAAAAAGTATGAGATGTGGACAAGGTGTGAGGTTTGCAATTTAAAGATTTTACACCTCGGGAACCAAAGGCTTCACTCACATCAAGCTGTGTTTGGCATTTTTATATATAGTAATTTTCAAATCCAACAGAATTTAATGTCACTTAAGAGGAGAATTACTGCTCTTGCAGAAAAGATTAGAAAGAGGCTGGCAGCAATCATCATGTAATAAGCCAGCCTCTGGTTTTAGACTGTTACAGCAGTGTAGTTCAGCCATTTTCTTGTCTTGTTGGATGCTCAGCTGTATCGTAGCCAATGCCGACACCTCGCACATGAACTCCTCTTAACTTAAGCTTGTGCATCACACGGTTCATATTTATTCACATTCTACATGTTATGTTATGAGCAAGAGGAAAATAGGAATATATAAGGACACAGAGGGGGTTTCAAGTTCAAAATATACTCCAGAATTTTTAAAACAAGCTCACTTCACTTTTATGGCCAGATCACTGAACCTTCAGGCAGTTAGTTAATCAGGCATCAACCACCTCAAACTGCGCACAATATCAGAAAACAAGTTCAGGGTTTAAATTAAATGTAATCTTCACAGAGAGATAACGTTGCAGATGCATTCAATTTTTGATCGCCCCAGAAGTATAATTACAGTATGACAGATTAAAACATTCTGTGGTTGAAGTGAAGTTCACCATTTTTATTGAAGAAGAGATAAAAAATCTGACAACTAGTTTGCAGTCTAAATAAGACGACCCTGAAGTACAAGATGGAGTTTGATGAGAAATGCTCCCCCAAACATAGAAAGCCATATAACAAGGCTACAAGGCTTTTGACCTTAAAGCAGAGTAGACCATTGTGTGTGTGTGTCTGTGTGTATGCACGCATGCTAGTGTCTACAAGCAAGAAACAAGAAAAGACATGGTGGGAGGTTGCAATGAGTTTAATGCAGTTTGTAGCCTTAGGTTGCCTTGTCCCACTTTCCACTCTATTCACATGTAAGATCATCCTGTTCTCCTCTTGTTCCTCTCTTCTGCAATGCCCTTATAGCAGTGTGGAGATTGCAACAGTAATTGAGTGCTGTTGGAAAAAGTCTAAAAGAAAAGGTTGAGGTGTAGGGAAGGGGGTGGACAGTGGGAGGGTGTGGAGGAAAAATGAGGAGGTAAAACCAGTTTTCCTCAAAGGCTGTGAACACCGTGATGTAACGCTGGCATTTCTAGCAGCACCAGATGCATGACCAGATGGTGCATTCACATATATTATTTACAATGCAAAATTACCGCAGTGAGACATTTTCAGTTTACATATCACATAAACCACCAATATGGAAGTCAATGTTTGGGGACTGTTGTAATAAGACGATCTGAGTAAAACCACATGTAACAACAGCGGCAGTAATCTTACACCCAGTCATACATGGGGATTTCATTGTCTTGTTTTTGCAGCATGTTGAAAGGAGTTGCGGAGAGAATACAGGGTGAATAAGGAGGTAAATTTGGGTTTAAAAAGATGACAGGAAAGCTTGTTCAGACATACAGGATCATACTCTCCCATTTCCATTTCCTAGAAAGCTCAGTGGGTTATTTCGCTTTAAAATTATATTCTAACAAGGACAGCTAGAATGAGTCAAGTCAGAGTTGCTCATATTCCCATTCATAGAAAAAGCTGCATTTCTTTGCCAAATCAGCTCCTGGGTGTTACTTTTACTGAGTAATATTTCATTTAGACGGCTGGTTCAGCACCTGTTCTGTGTTGGCTAAACACCTGAATTTGTTAAGCACAGAGTCCAAAAACTGCTTTTTATCATCCTCCTTCTTTATTGGCATTTAGAACGTCAAGTGTAGTCTACAAATAGTCTAGCAAAAATTAACATTAAAAAATGTAATAGTTAGGAAATATGCTTATTCATTCTCTTAACAAGAGTTAGTTGAGAAGATTGCTATCCGTCTCATGTATGTAAAGTATATATGAAAACATCACTATCAGTAGCACACCTCACTACACTGGTTCATTCTAAAAAGTAACAAAAATCTACAAATCAGTACCTTTTAGCTCAGTAAGTAACCTTTTTACTGTTTAGCCTGTAAAGTGTAAAAATTACAACTGGTTATTTTACCTATTTCGACGTAAGGTCATGTATAAATAACTCCAGCCTACATAGTAGTCTGGCAAATGCACGAAGCCCAAGAATTATACTGCTGTTACCTCAGAGCTGGGATGACTGTTCACCAGTGTTGCCAGTCTGCTAATCATAGCTTCTTAGACTCACATCAAACAGCTTATATTACACCGAAAGCATGTTTCAACATTTCAATCACAACTTTTGCTTCCTAAAACAGTGGAAACGTAAATAAAATCTCCAGGGTTTATTTTGATCCCCCAACCCTCCTCACCCCTTAATGTCCCTATGTAGGATGGTCTGGCCAGAATGAGGCAAGCTACAGTGTGGGCTCCTCCTCCTCCTCTGTGATGCTGTTGGCTGTGTTCCTCGGTGTGGTCACAGCTTAGATAAATGACCCTATTAGAAAACATGGTGTGGGTTATCTGTCAGCATCGCAGTTTCTCAGTGCGCTCAGACACTGTCTGCCGCTACCATCACTGGTTTGGTTCACTGTGTATGATTGCGTGATTGAATTATGTATGATGGCGGCAAAAGGAATGTAAGGTTACATTATAAAAAATGGTCGTTGGGATTTTTAGTCTTGCTGCACGTTTGTAACTCGTCTTGTAAACATACACGTGAATGCATGCAGCAGCTAATTAAAAGACCAAATTACCAATGAGTGCAGTACCTAACATGATATAAGGTCCCATATATTGCTGTTTGGTTATTCCATTTCCTACTGGAATAATTACTCGATTCCCAGAAGTTTAATAAGTAAAAAAGATTTATCTCATTGAGTTGCATGAGTACTGCAACGTTTATTATCATTTGCATCTACATATTAAGGATATCTACTAAAGCTAAAGCTAGGCTGGTGTTCACTTGGAAGTGTTGGACAAATTGAACTATGATCGTCGGTGCAAAATTCTGTAGCAATCGATCTAAAAGCTGAGTATGCACCGAGGTGGTCGATCGACTATCTGACAGGGTGACATTGCCATCCATTGAACTGTGCCACCTGCAAGGCTAAAAAAAATTAATCTTGTGCTACATTCATTTTGCCCACTGTGACAGTATACTGTCACATGCTGCCTTTTGGTAAAAACAAAACCCACCCTTTTGAAATTCTCTGTCTGGGATATTGAGATGGATTTCTTCCCTGCTATTTTTTCATTTTACTGATTAAGTAGTTAATTGATTATTTTGAAAAAAAAATCCATATTGAAAGTATTCTCTGTTTGCATCTTTCATTTCTTGTTCAGCATGCTTTCCTGGCTTATTACCCAATTAACAAAACCATAAATGGATGTACAGTGGTTGTGTATTCTGTGCAGTGTTGTGTGTTTATGAATGAATTCAAACAGCCCACTGCTGAGACTTAATGAGCGCAGATATGGCCCTCCATATTGCTTCTGTCAGTATCCCATTAATTAAATACCACATTAATGGAAGGAGCAGTAGATCCATGCTGCTGCTTGACTTAGGCAGCGAAAGGAAGACAGGGAAATTCTTAGAAAGGACTGTTCTAAGCGAGCAGAACGACTGTTGTGCTCGTGGTTCAAGGAGGATGAGACAGGAATGGCTCCTGTGCTGTGGCCAAAGATGCATTTGCTTTTGCCGTCCAAACAATGAGCAGACAGCATTCTGGGAGCTCATTACAGCAGCCTCTGAGCTGGAGGAGACTCTGCAGCGGTGGGGGATCAGAGAGACAGTTCAGTGAGCTCAGCCCCAGCTGCGCTAACAGTCTTTCAGTGAGAGACGCCTGGGCATAGGCCAGCAGGATAAACCCACAGTGACAGCCTGGGATTTGCATGAGCTTCTCCTCCCATCCCACAAGCATTCATTTAAAGTTCGTAGCTGCAAACGGACAAGTTTGTATGAGAGCATGTGGGAGGTGTGCAAAGTCTCACTAACTTTTTCTGAGTTTCTGCTTAATACGTCTCCTTACAAGTGATTCATAAAGGCTGATGTCCTGGCATTCTGTGCCAACTGAGTACAGCTATATAATGTTTTGTTGCTGCACCATTCAACTAATGTCAGAGACTGTGACGCCAGTAATTCTTTGTAAATGGCTGCTAGCTTAACCATTGTCAGGGCTTCAATAATCTTGTTAGGTGTTTCATTGTGTGGTGTCTCACTGTGTGCCTGCTTTCTGTTTTCGAGTTGTTCTTACACCACTAGCCCCGTCCAATCCATTCTTTCCACTTCAGTTTCACTTCACAGTGAATTAATCTGTCCCTTTTCTCTCTGTAGAGCCGCAGTCCACGCCACTCCCAGTCTACCCAGTCTGGTCTTGCCGACCAGGCTGCCAAGCTCTCTTTTGCCTCCGCTGAATCCTTGGAGACTATGTCAGAAGCCGACATCCCCATTGGGTTTAACCGGATGAACCGATTTCGCCAGAGTCTGCCGCTGTCCCGCTCAGCCAGCCAGAATAAGCTACGATCTCCAGGTTAAAATCACTGCATACCAGCTGGACTCAAGGCAGCTTTCTCTTTACCTCATGTAGCTGGTGAAGGGAACCACTGTGCTTACAAGGAATTGAAGGAATTGTGTTTTATTCACACCGAATTTACAGTCTTTAGTCTAATTGACCTGCTATAAAAATGTACAGAACACTCAAACCTGATAAAGTATGACTTTGTTTTTCAGTGTCGATGCAGTACGCTCCCTGTGAGCTCAAAAATGTCTTATAGTTTTTAGAATGGAATAAAAAACATAGATATTTTTTTTCTTAGGATAGGTATTTTAGTGACATTTCATTTAACTGTAACAGAGTTCATACTGTACTGGATTAAGTATATCCTTGTGTGCAAGCAGAACATTCGAGGACAGTTTTATATTAAAAGGGCCTTGGAAGTGTAGAGAGGATTAATGTGAAGGTGGTGCAGATTCATGAAGAGAAAGGTGTGGAGTTACCTTGCGCAGGTAAAAGAAGTGGGTGTAAAATTAAAGAGCTATACCTGATTAGGGCATTCCTGAATAAGAAGTTCAAGCAAAAGTGGCACACCAGGCTTGCCTGTCTCCCCTGTCTCTACACTAACTACTGTCTTTGTTTTCTTCTCTTCCCAACTTGTCTGCAGTATTAACTGACACTTAATTTTGCCTGACTTTTAACTCTTGGTCTTTCTTTGCTTTGTTTGTTCGTTTTTGTTTGTCCCATGGTGTATGACTTTTTGTTTGTCCCATGGTGTATGAAGATGAATTTTCAGGTTAGTCAGGCGTCAAACACATCTTTATTTATATGATCGTTGCAGAATCTGCTGAAAGCTTTTTATGAAGTTGGGATGTTTTGGAGTTTAATTATTCATAGGTGGGGCAACTAATACTCAAAAAGAAAACCTTGCAAAAAAATTCAGCCTGTGCATGCATCTTTGTGCATTATCTGTGAATTCTCAACTAGCTCTCACAATCCTAATCTAACATTAAGAAAATAAGAGTGGGTTTGGTACTCATTTAGCCATTAATCATGCTGACATCTGATGAGAAAAGTTATCTAGATTTCGTATCTCAAGAGTCACAACATTTGTATCATTTCAGCTGCAGCCAACAAAATGTCTCTGCTAGTTCTCTCCATCCACTAAAGCCAGCATCTTCTGACTCAGCCACCTTCTCCTTCATCGCTTTCTTTTAGGCGTGCTGTTTCTGCAATATGGAGATGAGACGCGTCGGGTGCACATCACCCATGAGCTCACCAGCCTGGATACGCTGCATGCTCTCATCGTGCACATGTTCCCTCAGAAGTTGACAGCAGGTATGCTGAAGTCACCCAACACAGCCATCCTGATCAAGGACGAGGCCCGTAATGTCTTCTACGAGCTGGAGGATGTCAGAGACATTCAGGATCGCAGCATCATCAAGATTTACCGCAAAGAACCCATCTATGCTTCTTATCCCGCTGCCGCACACCTGGCCAACGGGGACTTGAGGGTAAGCAGAATGGAGATGGGAGGTGAAAAGGCCAGCCTGTTTCTGCTATTTCACAGAACAAAATTCTTGTCTGATCTCTGGCAAGTTTGACAACTGAACTGTCAATGAAAACTATAATTGGGTGCCTTTTTGGTAAGGTAATAGTGCCTTGTTTTATTATTTTTTATTATTTTAGTGGTTACTTTGACTATTACAGGCTATTACAGTATATTCAGGTTAGTAATTTAACAGGTATTCCTCCTGGAAATGTATTTTCTTATCTTCAAGTAGGCCATCTGTTGCTGTGCAAACACCAGAGAACAATGTTCCTGTGTGAAATGAACATATTTTAACATTCAAAGCTATTTCTGCTTCAGTAAAGATCAAGGGAGCCTGAGGGAGATCTTTTTTTAGTTTTTTTTTATACAAAACTCTGCTTACAATCTGCATTATTCACAAAATACTAAGAATACAACTCTTGTTAACCATGCAAACAGAGAATGAAAAATGATTTCAGTGCATGTACTGTGCTTGTTTACGTAAACATTTTATACAAGAAGTTGACATGGAAAAAGAGGGGAAGGGGTGGCCAACGAGTATGTGTACACCACAAAAACATCAACAAGTAGCCACATAGGCCTAAAGACCAGCTGGTGACCACCTGGCAACCAGTTGGCAACAGTTGATTAGGAAAAATAAGTATTCCTTGACTGGTTGCCAGTGGTTGTTCACAGTCACTGTGAAATCTATTGCTAAAGCCCCAATCTTGCAGGCTGGAGGTAGTTTTTACTGCATTTTTTAAAGTTTCAGTACCTCTCAGTGGTTAGTTAGTGTTTGCGATTCTTGGTACATCCAGTTTCTTCCACTGAAAATCAGAAACCACTTGTCAACTGGTCAGGGAATACAGGGTTTGGCTTAGTTTTAATGCCATGGTTTTTCAGTGTATATAAATAAATTTATCCCTGGTTACAAAGGCTAAACATCACAGATTACTCTGTCTTTGTCTAATATATTCTCTGCAATAAACTGTTTGCTATGATGCTGAGAATGAATGAAAACAGGAATGACTTAAGTTAGAAAAGTAGATATGCGACTAGGAAAAGCAGACTATTTGACAGTTAAAAGGTTCAGAAATTAGAAAAATCACAACAGGAGTAAATTAGCAGCAGGGGAACACAGCCAGAGGTGAAGTTAAAGATAGCACTGGGGCATGTTTAACAATAATATACTAGACAAAATGCAGGGAAGAAGAGCTCAGTGAAGAAACGTTCAGAGCTTTTCAGGTTGAATGAGCTTTTGCATCATGTTATCATCCTGCTGTAGATAAAGATACAGATTTAAGACTACATGGTCTTGTGTTGCCTCGCAGATTCTTTCCATTTAGAATAGACACAATCAATTGTATTCCTTTTATCATTAGTCTAATAAACAAAATCACAGGCAGCATCTCTGATCTCTTCCATTGGACCAATAATTTGTCTCGTTGTTTAACAAATTTATCATCATATTTTGGCATCTGCAGATCCTGACACCTTGTCTGGTGTCAGCCAGATCCAAGTCATAGCCATAGTCATTATAAGCATGGGAATCACAGCACACTCATCTGTTGGTCTCCATGGTAACTCTCATCCCTCTTTGTTCATTTCAGAGGGAAATGGTCTACTCTTCCCGCGACTCCTCCCCAACTCGCCGCCTAAATACCCTTCCTTCCTCCACCGCCTCAGCATCCTCTGGGTCTCCTTCTCGCTCACGCCTCTCCTACAGCGGGGGCCGTGCTCCATCCTTCGGTGGATCCCATCCCCAACATGATCAGCCCCGACACCCACACCATCCCTCAGCCGGCCATGGTGCCAACGCAGGTCTTTCCCCTTCACCTAGTGCCATCCTGGAGCGCCGCGATGTCAAGCCTGATGAAGAGGTTTCTGCTAAAAACATGGCACTGATGAAAAATGAGGGGCTATATGCCGATCCCTACAGCTTGATGCACGAAGGCCGCCTCAGCATCGCTTCCACCCAGTCATTAGCTGCGATCGGAGACCCCTTTAGCTTCCCTGTTTCCGCTGGCCTGTACCGACGTGGCTCTGTGCGCTCCCTCAGCACCTACTCAGCTGCTGCTCTCCAGGGAGACCTGGAAGACTCGCTCTACAAGCCTGGAGGATCACTATACTCAGACACATACTCTTCTGCCACTCTGGGCATGGGATTTCGCATGCCACCGTCATCCCCACAGAAAATCCCTGACATGCAGCTGAGGGACAGGGACTCTTATTCCAGCACACCCAGAGCCTCACCTGTCAGACAGAGTTTCCGCAAGGACTCTGCCTCTTCTTCTGTGTTTGTGGAGAGCCCGAAATCCAGGCCCAGCTCCAGTTCTGATCCTCTGTGTATAACAGCTGGACCTGGAGAGGGCAGCCGCACCACATCTGGTTTTGGGTCTTCGTTATCTGGGCAAGATTCTGACAGTAGCAGGTCAGTAAGAATCAGTGTGAATGTTTTCCTGTTTTTATTCATGTATTTTATTGTATCTTCTGATGCAGTGTGCATCAGGGGAAAAAAGCAAACAAACAAAAACAAAACCCTCAAAGTTACATATTTTCTCTGCCTGATAAAATTTTACAGATATTATTAATTCATGTTTAACAATCTCCTATTCAAATTTGCATATTTCACACCCCTAAGAACAAATATTTTTCTGTTTGCAAAGAATTCCAAGTGTTTTTTCAGCTCTTCGTTTGTGTTGAGTTCAGTGTTTTGTTTCACAGATGTGCTGTTTGTTATTTTCGCAGGGATCATCGCCTGGAGCGTATGGAGGCCATGGAGAAGCAGATAGCCAGTCTGACTGGCCTCGTCCAGAGTGTGCTGACCAGAGCACCAGACAGTGACAGCACGTAAGACTCTCCATTACAGCCCATTAACCCTCTGAAAGTCACAGATACAGCATTAGTTTGGACACAAAAACAGGATGATCGACAGGATTATTATCTATTATGAGAGCCATTAGAAGCTCCATAGCTGTGAAGTGGTGCATTACCTTGTGTGAGCACAGCACAAATTCAGAGCACTAAACATTAGCCACAGGGCACAATGCTGATCAGTGCACTGATAAATACAGACATCTCCTAGAGTCTTTCAGTAGATTTTGATTCCTTACACTGACCATTGTTATCAGGGCACTTTACTCTCACATATGCAGTAGACTTCATTAAAAAGGTGACAACTTGTTAATGTAATCAGTCTGATAGTATCCAGCACTGGTGCTTCTAGTGTTAGCACTGTAATTGCCTTGCCCTGTGGCCGTTGATCCTCAGATGTGGCCTGCTGCGTCTCTGCATGATGGCGGGCTGCCCTCCAGACCAAGGGACGGAGTTTTCACGGCCATTACCTTTCTCTTCCAGCGAGAAGACCGAAACCAACAGTGATGGCTCCGCCACTGGAAGTGAGTAAAGCAGCGTAATTGTTACCTGTGAACCCAACCGTTACTAATAGCACTTCCTTTCCTGTGCTGTTTAGAATACTTTTATGGCTCGATTTCCCTGCTCCCTGTGCACGCATCCCGAATGTACACAAACTAGCAATGGCGGTGACTTCCTGGTTTAAGACTAATATATGCCAACTTGGTAACTTTCTTACAAGAGGGCGGATAAGAGGTTAAGTTAAGAAATGTAGCATTGGTAATTGTTTGTTTGGAACTTTTAGTTCTACTCCAGCAGTGTTCAAACAATGTGTTAGCTATCAAACTGCATGTGAATATGTAGTTATACAGTCTGACCCTGGAACTTAAACATGTTTATCTACATAAATAGTAATAGTGTCCTGTCCCAAGCAGAATTCAAAGAATTTTATTTCATTTTTGCTCTAGTGGGAATGTATATTGACATGCTAATGGGCCAAATATAGTGCATAATACACTGAGTCAGATGAAATATCTTTAATAAATCAGTGGTATGATAGGTTATATGGTAATACTTCCATGTATCGTAAATAGCGATCCTACACTGGCTGTGCATTTTTTATTATAAGCATTGCAAATCTAACAGCAGATTTAGCTTATGAAGTCATAATAATTCTCATGGACAGTTTTTCTTCTAGCTATCCAAAACTAACTGCATTACGCAGGAAAACTTGCCAGTGTTTATTTTAATTAAAACCAAGTGAGCTCAGTGTTAAAGTCTCTTTGGACACTCTCTGAGACATTACATTTCCACCTCCTTCATAGTTCTTTTTTCTTTTTCTCTTTGACTGTCTTTGCTTTTCTGTCGCTTCTTAAGTGGAAGAGTTTAATTTAAAATGTCCAATATATCATTTGATAATCAAAATTAAGCATCAAATCAAGCATCAAATCGGGTTAATAGAATTGTTAAAGCTCGGTCAGATGAGAAAATTACTCTTTGGTTCTTTTGAGATTGTACCGCAAAGTTTTTTTTGCATTGCTAAGTACAAATACAGGAAAGCAGAGGCGAAATGCTAGACGGATCTGTCAGAGATTGAAAAATATACCTGGTGACAGCTCGTGAAATGTGTTAAATAAACTGAGATGCCAAATTGTAAACATAACCTCCAGAAAGAGGAAATAAGACAGCTTTGAAGTCTTTGGAAGGTTTATTCCTTCACTTGTGACTGTCTCTTCTGGCGGCATGTAAATTCAATTTTGTGTTCAAAGGTATTTTTCAAAATATCAGATATTCTATATAAGAAATAAATATTTTATCATAGAATTTGTTAAATACTGACAGGAGCTTTTCAGCTTTTGTACTCCGATAGGTACACTGGATGCATCCCTTTGATACTGTACAGTCATTCCTGTCTCTCCATAATTTTATAACCCTGTTATCTTTGAAGCTTCCTCATGCATTGGATCACTGCCATAAGACTTATGCCATCATCACAGCCATTGTCTCTGCTATAGTCAATAAAATGTTCTCCGGGATCACCATTCTGTAAATCTAAACTTTCCTCTCCCTCTTTGTCTCTCTGCTACTCATTAATTTCTTGGTAACTGGCTCACTCTTTCTATATTCCAGCCGGACGACAGAAGAAGAAAGGTAGTTTCCATCTCCTACTCTATCACCCTTTTACTCCTTCCAGACATTTCTCATTGCTCCCTGACCTCTGTATGGGTGTGTGGTGTTGCTGGGTAGCTGGCAGTGTATATTCTCCTATTTATCTCCTGGTTGCTTTCCCAGAACGCAGACTCCCCTCGTTCTGTCTGTCTCTACTTTTTAAATTTCTGCTTGGTTATTCCTTTGCGAATTTCAGAGGTTTCTTCTGGCACACAGTGGAAAACTCCTTTGTGAGGGTGTGTGAATATGTGGTAGAATATCTGGTGGGTCAATGACCATACTCACAAAGGCCTATGTTCAGATAAGAGCATGGTTATCCCTGTGTGTCACTGCTGAATAGACTAATTGCACTTCTCTATGGGTTACTAATAGCATGAGCTCATATTTCTCCCACTGGGCAATTAGAGTTTTGTGAATATGGGACTTTTTTGTATTCACACACTATATCCTCTGTGTGTGTGCGCGCCCAGAGTTTCTGTATATGTAATTTTTTTGGCCTTTATGGCAAGTGTGTATTTGTGTTATTGTTTTACTGTGTGATGCTGGCTGGCTGCAACTCTCACCGGAGCATAACCCAACAAACTAACCGCTTTGTTTCCCAACGACCTCCCGGTGACCCCCGTTTCCTGCTCTGTGATTGGCAGCAAATACACCGTCGGCACCTCTAGCTCTGATGCCGCCGCCACCTTCTAACTCAATCCAGGTGAACAGCGTTGGTCGCTTGCAGATGCAGCTCCATCTTCACGGTCTGCAGCAAAACGCCAGCGACCTGCGCAAACAGCTCAACCAGCTACGCAAGATCCAGGTATTTAATATCCACCATTAAATGTTTTTAATTGGTTTGTCCTTTCAGATTAGAAAACTGGTTATTGTCTAGCTCTACGAACACCGTTTGTTTTCCTAAATATACCTTTGATATTCGAGTTTATATTTAATGTTTCCTGTCTCATCTAAATGATTATCGTAGCTGCCAATGGCACTCTGTGTTTGTGAACCGAGCTCTCTGTGGTTGTGTAATGAATCCCACTATGTAAGAACTACATAAAATTTATCTGGACACATCTAGTCCTCCTCCCTATGGAGGAAAATAATGTTTTCTTTCATCTTTTTTGTTAGTTATATTGTTGTTATTGCACAGCAGAAAAACAAATGCATATAAATATGTAATAAGGATAAAAAGAACCAGACATCTGATATTAATGCGATATTTTGAAATGTAAATTCACTGTGACAGTGGTATAACTCATCAAAACAAATTGTAAAAGGTGAACAATTATTAACACCCCCACCTCTACCCTAATAACATGCAAATGGTTATTTGTATTTGTATGTGTTGCTCAAGGCTTTGCAAATGTACGCTCTAAAAAAATCAGCAGCAGCATGCCTCGCCTGAGACACTTTACTGATGACTCTGCATATTACACAGTCTTGTGAGCAGTTGTTATTAACAAGTTTCTACTGAAGAAGTAGTCCTTAGGAAGAGTGTTGACAGCATGCTGAGTAGATTATTTAGAGAAACGAGGACACTGTTTCTGGGTTGAGATAAACCCATTTTTTACTGAAGCGAACTGGCATTATCTTGATCAGCGTGAATGATGTGCTAGTAGCATTTGTTTGGAGCATCCTTTTCCGTTTCGCTCCTTAGACCTGTCGAGATAGATGCAGAATTAGACAGAAAGCCACAAGAAGAGTTGGAAATGTGGAAATTAAGTCCTTTCTGTCTGCGTTTCATTTACCTCCGCTTGAAGTGGTGCCATGGTTACTGCAGGAGGAATTAGAAAGAGATGAGATAAATGCTCTCACTTTCAGAGGAGTGAAGTTTCTTGCAGGAAAAGGAGTGAAAAATTGAGTAATGGAAGTGAGAGATGATAGGCATGTGGTGCTTTTATTTGTTCCGTAAGAGCAGTTGCAAGGCTGCTTTCAACTAGCGAAACAGTGAGATGGCGAGCCAAACACCAATGGTTGTGATGCACCGAAGAGAGAACAGTTTGCTGTTTGCGTGTCAGTGTGCCCAAGTGTGACCTCTGCACCTGGGCCTATATTGCTGCCCGTGCCGATGGCCAACAGCTTTAATTTTACATGTGAATGAATTATGCAAGAGGGTAAAGTAGAGACAGGCAACTGAGCAAGACAGAGGCAGCAGAGCATGCTATTTCTCTTGATGCATTAAACATTTTTCTTTAATGTGTTACTGTACTCCTTGCTTTTGGCCTCATGCATCTACATCACTGCTGCTGGCAGTATATCAGGGAATACTGGGTAATTATAAATGTTAGCGATATTGTTGTCTTGCTTCACTTCCTGGAACAAAAGAATAATCAATTATTCATTTTTTCTTGCTTACTAGGTGATTTCATCTTGGGGAGTTGTGTTACATGCATAGTCCTGTAGAATATTCCTTTCATAACACTGAAAGCAAGTGGAGTTCATGCTTGGTGCATCTGTTTCATTTTCCTCGGGGTATTTCAGCCCTCTGTGTTTAGAACAATATTGTGTGCACGTGCTAATGCAAATACAGACAGCAGAAAGCGAAGTATTGGCTGCATCTCACAGTGGTTTCAAGAACATATTGTTCATTACATCATGAAGGCTAAAACTCACTAATATTGACTGGAAAATTAATATACATTAAAGGACAGAGTTAAGTGTTCTTCTCATGTGGAAGGTCATGGAGTAAAGATGCCAGAGAACCTGACCCCTCAAGGACAAGGTAGAAAAAGGTGTGCAGTTGTTGCAAATCGCTGAAGTTTTCATTGTAAAGCCTTAGTCAGCTCCAGTTCTCCTCCTTAATGCGATAGTATTTTTGTGATAAATGAAATAGCAGCTTTCATAACGCCAGCAAGCAATGCTCCAAAGACCAAGAAGGCTAACATTCCCACAGCTAATTTCCAAATATTTGCTGAGTGTACGTGTATTTCTGTGATGTTGTTTTTTAACGTGTGGCTTTTTTTTCATGCAGCTAGAGAACCAGGATTCAGTGCGAACGCTGCTGAAGCGGACAGAGGCGGAGCTGAACGTGCGTGTGACTGATGCCCTGAGGAAACAGGAGGATCCTCTCCAGAGGCAGCGCCTCCTGGTGGAGGAAGAAAGACTCAAATATCTCAACGAGGAGGAGCTCATCATTCAGCAACTCCAGTCAGTTACAGTACACGATTTGTTTCTTGGCAGTGCAGTGTATAACAGTTGTTGAGCAGTACACGCTTGATGATAGAAACCAGTGATAATTTAAAAAAAAAAGGGGGGGTTCCAAATATAGAAGAATCTATGAATGCAATCTGTGCTGTAGGTGAATACTGGTTGACATTTGTGTAGTTTAAGATGCGTTTTAACTTGTATTTTATAATTATATCAGACATAGCAAAATTCATGTCTCTTTTACAACACACTGATAGGATAAAGCTGTCGCTATAATTAAGCCCGGCACAGAGCAAGATGCTTATTAAGATCTGAGTTACACGACTGTCCAACAACTAATTAAACTGACTGCAAAATGAGAGCAAAGAGCTACCTTGAGATTTAATAATCAGATAACCTGCTTCAGTCTTGTATGTGGAAATTTGCTGGATCGCTCTGTGAGTCGAAGAAGACTTATTGAATGTCACTCGTTTCTGCACTTGGATTTCAGAATAATTAGTTGAACTGTTAGATGATCCCTGCTAATCGATGTCTGGTACTTTTCCTGGCTAGTGGCAGCCAATTATTTTGATTAATTATACACTGAATTTTTATTCATCATATGTCTTGAGGACCAGACTAGATCAACTCAACATTAGCGCTTAATGAATTTATATTTGCGTAGTTTACGTTTTCTTGAAGGCATCATATTATATAGCTATTTTAAAAGTTTCTTACTTCAGTTGCTGCATGAAACTTTCGAAAACTAATCTGTACCTCGTCCAGTTCAGCTTGCCCAAACTGTTGATCTAGTTCCCAGTTGATTGAGAGACAGTTTATTGGCAAAAGCATGGCTGAAACATGAATATCACGATTTTGAGATAAATATTCAGTCGAATCTAAGTGTGGTGGAGGAATCCCTGGTGTTCAGCCTTCTGTCTGTTCCATCTCAGCGACCTGGAGAAGTCGGTGGAGGAGATCCAGAAGGAGTCGTCTGTCAACCACAAGCTGGTGACAGTGCAGGAGCTGGAGGAGAAGGCCACTCTTCTGAGAAAGCTGGGAGAAACACTCACGGAGCTGAAAAGTGAGTCATTCTGGTGGATTCACTGTACACTGGCGCAAAAAGGAAAACACAGCCCTTTATGCTGGCAGACCATTTATAACGCCCTAGTTACTCATCAATGCACTGACTAACTTGTAGTCATGAACAGCCAATCTGTAGCACTTAATCACCCTAAGATTACTCATTGTCTCAATGAACTCAGTGACCATTTACCTAAATTGAAAAAGGTTATGGTTGCCTACCACAAAACATTTTGGACAAATGTAATAGATATTTTTTGTGTGATCACAGTTGGCTCCCTGTATTAATCTGTTGCCTTCCCCTAAAGATCAATTTCCAGGTCTGCAGAGCAAGATGCGGGTGGTGCTCCGGGTGGAGGTGGAAGCTGTCAAGTTCCTGAAGGAAGAGCCACACAGACTTGATGCCCTGTTAAAACGATGCAAGACTATAACTGATACCCTTGCTACCATGCGCAAGTATGACCTAGCACAACAATGCCTACTTGGTTGTTTGTATTCCAGTAAAAAAACAACATTAAAGTCTAATAGCTGTCTTTACACTGAGTTTGAGATTTTAATAATCATTTAAATACCGACAAGGAAGCACTTGTCCAGTAAATTCTTAAGCTCTTAAGTATGATCTGAAAGCTGTTAAATATGCCGAACACTGACTGACCTGTATCCACTTGTAATCAATTCCAGTCAGCCCAGTTTTTCCATTTGCACCTCTGCCAAAGGCATAATGTTTTCACCCCTATGTGCTGGTGTGTCAGCAGAACATTATGGATTTTCATAAATGAGGCAGTGAGAGAGGCCTTTGACCAAGAAAATTTATTAGATAATGTTGTTGATCCAGATCAGAAACTTTCATGCTTAAACATTTGCTGTTTTAAGTCACAGTTCTGAGTTCATTAAGAGATATAGAAGTGATTTAAATCCATCAAGTGTGAAGAAAAGCAGTATTTAAGTGTGTAGTCAAGCTTCCAGTATTGTTGTACTTAATTGGCATTATTGAATGTCACACTGATGAATGTCCTTTTTAGTCACATGAGTAACAGTTTTAATTTTGCGGTTAGTATAGACTAGAGGACGTTGAAGGACTTTTTCCTTCAGCATGCCATTGTCTATCTCCTAATCAGCCCTGTGTCCAAAAAGCGCCTCACTCTCAGGCTTAATTAATCTCAGTGATAAAAGAGCTCATCTAATGTTGCTCTTTTCTTTCATCTTTTGGGTAGCAGTAAGTTGGCAAATGCATTCAGTAGCAGTGGAAGTTTTTATCCTTCAGCGTTTAGTGTTTGGGGTCTTTTTTTAGCATTTGCAATTCTTTTTCATTTCGAGATCTGTATAATACATGTTTGTTGTTTATGTTACATTTAAAAATGTTGATTAATTAATTCTTCTTCTGTCTTGCTAGACAAGCAAATGAGGGAGTATGGAAGAAGCAAGAAGACTTCACTAGTTCATCATCCAAGCACAACGAGGACTTGCGAAAGTTTGCAGACTTTGAAATCCCCACCAGCCCACCGCTCACCATCAATGATCTCGGGGGAGGCAACAGCTTGTCCAATTGGAGCCCTCACACCAGCCTCAGCCGTGGACATGGCAACCCATCCGGCCTTCACAAGGATAATCATCCTCCTGTTCCCCACAAGGGCAAAGCTCTGGAAGAGCTTGAGCGTCGTGCTGCTGCTGACAAAGCTTTGTCCATGGAGGTCCGACTGGTAGGGATTATTTCTGTTGTTTATTTACGTGTTTTTCACCATCTGCTGTAAATACTTTGTGATGCAAACCAATAAACCAGTGAGGCATGACTATAGTTTTGTGTTCATACACTGCTCACATCCACCTCTCAACTTCACAGGCAGCAGAGCGGGACTGGGAGGAGAAGCGGGCCAGTCTAACCCAGTACAGTGCTCAGGACATCAACCGTTTGTTGGAAGAGACCCAGGCTGAACTAATGAAGGCTATTCCAGATTTGGATTTTGCTGCCAAGCAGATTAAGCCCTCCTCCAACACACCATCAACACAGACCCCCCAGAGTGGGGCAGCGACCCCAGACCACCGTGCCAACAAGCCCCAGCACAAGCTTTCTGGGAAAGAGGGAGGGTCCAGGCGTGGCTCTGGTGAGATGAGGCTCAGGCTGCATTAGTATGATAGATCAGAGTTTTGTTTCATGGCATCCATTTATTTTTTTTAAATGAATCTAATTTTTAATTCTTCAATAAACAATCCCTGTTATGTAATCGGTTTATTAAACTGCATGTTAAAAACATACGGTTGTACTTACATTATAGTAATTTGGGGCTTTTAATTGTTTCTTTAAACTGTTCTTTTTCCAGGGTTGATTGATTGAAGAGTATACATCTTTAATGACTTAAAGAATCTAATTTGAATGTATTTTGACCCTCACACAGGGTCAGAATTAAATATACATACTCAGTTATATACAAACACTCCACTAATACTTGTTAATTTTCCTTTTAAAGGTTAAAAGTTGCAGTTCAACTTTATGCTTGTTGTAGCCATCAACAAGTATGTAAAGCATACCATATGGTGTAATTCTGACTGGATATTTGGCCATCCCTCTTGGTAGAACTGATAGAGTTTATTTCAAATGGGTTTTTTTCTTGCCACAGACCTGGCTTAAAATTTTCAATTTCCATTTCTTTGAGTTTAAAGATTTGGGAAAGCCATTCCAGAAGCTTAATGTTTTATCCACTACAAAACCAGTTTTGATGCACGTTTGAGGTCATCGTCCTGTTGGAACACCCAGTTGTCTCTAGCTGTGGATTTGTGCAATGTGCTGGTACCACTGGAAGCAAAACAGCTCCAGAGCATGATGCTACCACCACCAAGCTTTACAGTTGATACAGTGATCATATTTTTAAAAGCCTCACCTTTACTCCTCCATACATAAGCTGAATTGGATTTATTGGCATGATATTGTTTTTAAAAGTGTTGTGTTAATAATGTAATAATTCTTTCTAATGACATGTTACTGTGTTTTCAGATGAGCTGACAGTACCTCGGTATCGCACAGAGAAACCCTCCAAGTCCCCTCCACCTCCACCGCCTAGACGCAGTTTCCCCTCATCTCCCGGTGTGACCACTCGCAGTGGGGAGCCACTAATTCCTGGAAAAAGCATAAAGGTAACTGGAAAAAAATAGTGCATTTAACAATTCCAGTGTTCCCCGGGCGCTGCACTGGTGGCTGCCCACTGCTTCACTGGGTGAATGGGTTAAATGCAGAGGAACTATTTCCCTATGGGGACTAACACGCACACTTTACACTTACACTTTACACTTTAATTCTCAAATCTACAAGTCATCATATTAAAATTCCCCTATTGATATATTTAAGACAAAATTGCAAGCTTCTCACACCAGCTTTGGACAAGTTCTTACCCCTTTTTGTTCTTGTGGCCCTAGAAGGCTGAATCTGAAGAGACAGAGGGACAGAAGCCTCACATAAAACTGAGGAGGACCGTGTCCGAAAACCCTCGTCCGTCATCAACACCTCCCACACTGGCTTCTGAAGACAAAGAGGAGGGAGAGGGGGAGAAAATTGCTGCCGAATTGGAGGTAAAGAAAACACAAGGTTAATAATATCCCCAATAGTCCGTTGTTCATTAAAAAAAACCAAAAGGAATGTTTTTAGTATTCATGTTACGTCCACAATTTGGAGCAAGTCTTTGTGTGCACACAGGCAGACAATGTCTGTTCAGATATGCTCACCCTCATTACCACATGTTCAAGCAGCAGGTGCCATATGTCCCCAGCCCCTGGCACTGTGAGAGCCCAAAGATCACATACTGCTCACTCACACACATCATCACCCAGGGCTCACAGATCACAGCCAGACAGATGGATCCTGATAGCTGCTTGGACTGTGTTAGAGATGACCTGCTGAAACTGAATAGAGTAAAGACTCAACAGTAATTGAGTTCGATCATTCAGCTGCTGCTGTGTTTTTAGTTTGCAGATAATGACAGTTTGTAACTTTCTTTTTTCCTCCTCAGCTATTTGAGAGAGCCCCACACTGGCTCTCTATGCCAGCTCCCCTTTCCCTGCTAGTTAGCCCATGCAGTATGAAAAGTTTACACCCATCCAGACTGGACCTGTGGCCCCCTGAGGCCTCAGGCTGTGAGGTAACCCTTTGGCTTACCCTGAGTTATCTACCTATTAAGTTTCCATCTCTTTACTTCTACACCTGCTACCACACACAAGAATTATTAACTACAACACCAGTTCCAAAAACTTGGGACACTGTATAAAATGCAAATAAAAACTAAAACTTTAAGGTAAAAATAAAAAGGAATTTGGAATTTGATGGCAGCAACATGTCTCAGAAGTTGGGACAGTGTTTGTAACTATGTAAGCTTATATATGTGGGAACTGAGTAGACTAGTTGCTTGAATATTGAAGCCATGTGTGGTATTTTCATTTGTGGTATGCACCAAATATTTTCAATTTGTACAATATCTGAACTGCAAGCAGGCAAGTTCAGCACACAGACTCTATGAGCCTTACTGTTGAAATAAATGCAGTATCAAAGTAAGAGTGTGTGAACATTAGGTAAAAAGTGTTTAGGCTTAGATAAAAGCACATGTATATGTGTGGAATGAGGCATGTAAGAAAATGCTTTAAGTGCTCAAACTGAATAGAGCACAATAAGTAGTATTGGTGCGTTAAAAATCAGTATTACACTTTCCAGATGTGCAAACTGCTGAATCCATGGCAATAATGCACCATTATACCATCGGAGATGCAGGCTTTTGAACAAAACTCTGATAACAAGCCAGATGATTTCTCTTTTCTTTAGTCCAGAGGATCCGGCACCATGTTTTCCAAATCCAATTTCAAATTTCGATTTGTTTGACCACAGAACAGTTTTCTACTTTGCCTCAGTCGATTTTAAATTAGCTTAGGCCAAACGATAGTGGCATTTTCTTTTGGATCATGTTCACATTTGGCTTCTTCTTTGCCTCATAGAGTTTCCGCTTGTTTGCTGTGGATAGCACAGCGAACTGTATTCACAGAGAATGCCACCTGAGGGCATCCAATATTGATTTTTGGCCTTGTGCACAGAGATTTCTCCAGGTTGTCTAAATCCTTTGATGATATACTGTAAAGGCTGAGCTATATAAAGACTTTCATTTTATTTTCAGGAACATGTTCCACATTTTTTAGATCCAGGTTTATGTAGATTGGCAAACCTCAGCCCTCCTTTGTTTCTGAGAAGGTCTGCATCTCTAAGATGCTCTTTCTGGCTTTTCTTGCACCTTTTTATTTCAGGTTAAATAATTTTGAGAAAAATACATTGGTTTTATGATTTGCAAATCATTGCTTTCTGGTTTTATTTCCATTTTACAAAGCATCCACACTTTTTCGGAACTGGGGTTATAGGCTGTCTTTTGTCTAGTGTTTCTGGGCAGGAGCTATACAGAGGTTTCTGCCAATAATGCGCTGCAAACCCAAAGCAATAACTGAAAGAGTCAGGTTTGTCTGACAGTGAGTAATTGGATTCAGTTTGAGTATGTTCATTAACAATCTTTCTAATCCTTTCCATTTATACCTGTTACACAACTTTTTAGAGATGTTTATAAAAGTCATCAGTCCTTAACAGGTATTTGCACTTATTAATAATATTGTGGGTTTTTTTGTGCGTGAGAGTCAGTATGTAAAGAATATACACTGAGCATCCTGGTAGCATTATCTACAAAGTAGGGGTGCAACGATACACAAAATTCACGGTTCGGTTCGATACTTTGGTGTCACGGTTCGATATTTTTTCGATAC